>NC_137797.1:108706742-108778742 GCF_963383645.1 Muscardinus avellanarius | reverse complement strand
ACCGAAGAGCCCCTGGGCTCCCGCACGCCCCAAGAGTCCTCACCCACCACGGGCACCCCAGTGCTGGGGCCGCTGCCCTAGTCCTTTGGACACTGATGTGTGGAATGCGGCCAAAAGGAAAGCAAAAATTAAGTAGTGTGTGAGTCTGAGGTGGTGGCACACACCTGTTGTAATCCCCAGACTTGGGAAGCTGAGACAGGAGGGTCGCAGGTTCAAGGACCGCCTCAGTAAGTAGTGAGACTCTCATCAACCTCATGAGACCCTGTTTCAAAATAAAAAATAAGAAATAAAGAAAAAGGCTTGAGGGTGTAGCTCAGAGGTAGAATGCCCCTGGGTTCAATCCCCAGTACAACAATAAATACATAAAGCCAGGCATGAAGGCACACGCTTGTAATCTCAGCATTTGGGAGGCTGAAACAGAAAGATCATGGTTCTTGGACAGCCTCAGCTACTTAGTGAGGCCCTTTGCAACTCAGTGAGACCCTGTTTCAAAATAATAATAAAAAAATAGGGCTGGGGGTGTCGCTGGGAGGTGGAATGCCCCTGTGTTCCAATCCTAGTACAGAAAAAAAAATTAAATACATAAATAAATTAGTTTTAAATTAATCGTCAATGATCTTTAAACTAAGAATTTTAATTTTAGGGGGATGTGGAACTGGGGATTGAACCTACAGGCATTTTACCTCTGAGCTACACCTACAGGTCATTTTTTTATTTTATTTATTTATTTATTTGGTGGTACTGGGGTTCCTGGAAGCCCTTCTACCTCCGGGCTACACTCCCAGACCTATTTTATATTATTTTTATTTGGAAACAGGGTCTCTTAAGCCAGCGCGGCTGACTTTGAACCTGCGTGATCCTCCTGTCTCCGCCTCCCAAGTGCGGGGATTACAAGTGTGCGCCACCACGCCCGGCTTAGTAGCTGAGGCTGGCTGCAAACCTGTGATCCTCCTGTCTCAGCCTCCCACGAACTGGGATTACAAGCGTGCGCCACCATGCCCAGTTTAATTTTAATTATTTTTAAACTATTCCATGCCTTGTTTTTGTTGAGGCTGGCCTCAAACATGTGGTCTTCCTGTCTCAGCCTCCCAGGTACTGGAATTCTAGGCGTGTGCCACCACTCCCCGCCAGTTACTTATTATGCTAGCGATTCACTTTTGCTGTGTTTTACAAAAAATATCAGTCTATGGAAAATTACAAAACAAATGGGTGTGTCCCTTAGCTGGAGAGACCTTGTCTCGCATGCAAGAGGCCCTGGGTTGGCTCCCTCTGCACTGCTTTATGAAGAAAACAAAACTCCTGCTTTCCCACAGACGGAGAATCACTATGCTTCCAGCTCACAGACTGATTCTACACGTAATTATAAACTGCCCGGTAACACACCGTCCAGCGAGACCTGCCTGACCAGGAATCCTACTCAGATCACCAACCACGATTAGCTTTTCTCTGGTTCTGCGACCTGCCAACCTGCTGAGTCAGCTTCTGGGGCCAGGGGTGGGGCACCCACAAACTCAGGACCAGGGTCCCCGCCCCTGCCCTGCGGTTCCAACTGCAGGATTTACCAAAGAAACCGCCATTAAGACAGGCTTGGCGGCGCACGCTTGTAATCCCAGTACTTGGGAGGCTGAGACAGGAGGATCTGGGTTTGCTGCCAGCTTCAGCTACTTAGTGAGGCCCTCCTCAGCTTGGGGAGACCCTGTTTCAAAATAAAATAATAAGCCGGGCGTGGCAGCGCACGCTTGTAATCCCTGCATTTGGGAGGCTGAGACAGGAGGATCATGGTTCGCGGACAGCCTCAGCTACTTAGTGAGGCCCCTTGCAACTCAGTTTCAAAATAAAGAATAAAAAACAGGGCTGGGGGGGTATAGCTCAGAGGTAGAATGCCCCTGGGTTCCATTCTCAGTACCACCACCACTCCCCCACACACACCAATAAAAAAAAAGAATAAAAAATAGGGCTGGGAGTGTAGCTTGGAGGTAGAATGCCCCTGGGTTCGTCCCCAGTACCAAAAAATATAATTAAAATAAAGTAATAAAAAATAGGGCTGGGGATGTATCTCGGAGGTAGAATGCCCCTTAGTTCCATCCCCACTACCGCAAAAAATAAAAATAAAAATAAAAAATAAAAAATAGGGCTAGGAGTGGGAGTGTAGCTCAAAGGTAGAATGCCCCTGGGTTCCATCCCCAGTACCAAAATATAAAAATATAAAATAAATTTTAAAAATAGGGCTGGGAGTGTATCTCGGAGGTAGAATGCCCCTGAGTTCAACCCCCAGCACCACAAATTAAAAAAAAAAGGAAGGAAGGAAGGAAGGGAGGAAGGAAGGAAAGAATAAAAATAGGGCTGGGAGTGTATCTCGGAGGTAGAATGCCCCTGGGTTCAATCCCCAGTACCACAAAGAAAGAAAGAAGAAAGAAAGAAAGAAAGAAAGAAAGAAAGAAAGAAAGAAAGAAAGAAAGAAAGAAAGAAAGAAAGAAAGAAAAGGGCTGGGAGTATATCTCGGAGGTAGAATGCCCCTGGGTCAATCCCCAGTACCACAAAAAAAAAAAAAGGAAGGAAGGAAGGAAGGAAAGAAAAAAGAATAAAAATGGGGCTGGGAGTGTAGCTTGGAGGTAAAATGCCCCTGGGTTCCATCCCTAGTACCAAAAAATAAAATAAAACACTTAAAAACAGGGCTGGGGCTGCATCTCCAAGATAGAATGTCCCTGAGTTCAATCCCCAGTACTGCAAAAAGAAAAAAGAAAGAGAAAAAGGAAGGAAGAGAGAGAGACAGACAGAGAGAGACAGAGAGGGGGGCCCCCGAGCCAGGGCGCCGGGGGAGCGAGCTCTTGGCCTTTCGGTGAAAGGCTCGTTCTGGTTTTACTCGGCTCTGTTTCTTGGAGGCCCAGATGTGCTTTTTGACGGGCTGCGCAGCAGGTTTGAGCATCGCCTGCCTCCGCCAGGCCCAGGGCTCCTCCAGCAGCACCCGCTCTCCCCTGCAGGCTGCTCGGGTCCAGGGTCGCGGCTCCAGATGTGCACCTGCCCGCTCAGACCACCCAGATCCCCTCCCCTGCCGGGAGATGCTCCCAGATACTGCCGTGGTGAACCAGACCCCTGGCACCAGGTGACCTCGCTCCCCGAGTGCCTTGAAGGTTCAGAGGATGTGCGTCTGAGCCTGGCGGGGTGGTGCAAGTCTCAGGGTTTGGGAGGCTGAGACGGTAGGACTGCAGATTCGAGACCAGCCTCAGCAAGCAGTGAGGCTCTCAGCAACCTTGCGAGACCCCGCTTCAGATAAAATTAAAGTAGGCCTGGGGGTGTAGCTCAGAGGTAGAATGCCCCTGGGTTCAATCCCCAGTACCGAAAACCACAACAAAAACAAGAATGCATATATGAAAAGAGATAACGTCTTACATAATAATGAAAACGATAGTGAAAAAATACTTTTTTTTATATACTGCGGGTCGAACCCAGGGGCATTCTACCAGCCCTATTTTTATCTTTTTCATTTATCTTTATTTTTTGTGATACTAGGGCATAAACCCAGAGGCATTTTACCTCTGAGCTACACCTCCAGCTTTATTTATTTATTTATTTATTTATTTATTTATTTATTTATTGGTGGTATTGGGGTTCCTGGAAGCCCTTCTACCTCCGGGCTACACTCCCAGACTTATTTTTATATTTTTATTTGGAAACAGGGTCTCTTAAGCCAGCGCAGCTTAATCTTCCCGTCTCTGCCTCCCAAGCGCGGGGATTACAAGCGTGCGCCACCACGCCCAGCTCCAGCTTTATTTTTTATTCTTTATTTTGAAACAGGGTCTCACTAAGTTGCAGAGGGTCTTGGTAAGTAGCTGAGGCTGGCCGCAAACCGCGATCCTCCTGTCTTGGCCTCCCAAGTACTGGAATTACAAGTGTGCGCCACCACGCCCTGCTCGACCCCCTTTCTTTGTCCATTCTTGGGTTTCATGTGTTGAGATCATCTGCTGTTTAAACTTTACAAGTAGCCTCAGCTACTCAGTGAGGCCCTCTGCAACTTAGTAAGACCCAGTTTCAAAATAAGGAATAAAAAATAGGGCTGGGAGTGTAGCTCAGAGGTAGAATGACCCTGGGTTCCATCCCCAGAACCGGAAAAAAAAAAAAAAAGTGGTCTCTGCAGGTGATGGAGTTTTACTCGGTCATACGGAAGAACAAGATGTCCAGATGTGTGCCACACATCTGTCACTTAGCAAGATCCAGTCAGAATATAATAGAAGAGCCGGGTTTGCAGCTCAGCAGCAGAGCGACCGTCCGGCACGCTCCATCACCTGGCTCCAATCCCAGGAGCTCAGGACAGAGTCCCAGGCCTCCGAGAGCCCGAGAAAAGCCTTTGTGCTAAAGGGTGCTACCTCGGGGCAGGCACAGTCCTGCTCAAGGCACCCGGCGAGCCAGAGCGCCTGGCTTTGCCGGCTCGGCACGGTCCACGCAATCCTGCGGACAGGCGTCTGGTGATGGAGGTTGTACCTGTGAGGACTTAGGTGCCACACTTTCCTTTGCCGTCCATGCCAGCCACGTGCCGGGAGCACCGGGCTTCCCCCTCCCTGGTCTCGCTGAGCTGGTTCTCCGTCACCGAAACCGGAGTGAGGAGCCGGGCATGGCGGCACGTGCCTGTTCCAGTGCTTGGGAGGCTGAGGCAGGAGGGCAGGTTTGAGAACAGCTTCAACAAGTAGTGAGACTCTCATCAACCTAGCGAGACCCTGTTTCAAAATAAAAATAAAACAGGCTGAGGCTTGGAGGTAGAATGCCCCTGGGGTTAACACCTAGCAACATGCACACACATGCGTGTGCATGCACACACACACAGAATAGTTACTAATACTAACAAGTATTTTTTTTTTTTTTTTGGTGGTACTGGGGTTCCTGGAAACCCTTCTACCTCCAGGATACACTACCAGACCTATTTTATATATATTTTATTTTGGAAACAGGGTTTCTAAAGCCAGAGCGGCTGGCTTCCAACCAGCGCTGATCCTCCTGTCTCCGCCTCCCAAGCACGGGGATTACAAGTGTGCGCCACCGCGCCCAGCACAAGTATTTCTTACAAGTCTTTGCTTGTGCCAAGAGCTGTTCTAAGAACTTCTCATGGACTAATTGATTTAATCCTCCCAACCGTGGGAGGTAGGAATTTTAAAACCCCTTTTCAGAGATACAAAAAGGCCATGACCAGAAAGTCCTGGGGGCTCCGCCAGCCCCCAAAGTGCAGGAGGGAAGCAGAGGAGGAAATTCTCCACACGGCTCCAGGAGGCTGCCTGGCCGGGCGGGGGCTCCTGTGAGGGGCTTAGGGTACTGCTGCCTGGGCAGGAGGATTCTCCCCGCAGCCAACCCTTGAAGATCCTATGACTCAAATAGCCGTGATACACCAGGCATGGTGGCGCACCCCTGTAATCCCAGTATTTAGGAGGCTGAGACAGGAGGATCACAGATTGGAGGACAGCCTCAGCAAGTAGTGAGACTCTCATCAACCTAGGGAGACCCTGTTTCCAAATAAGAAATAAAATCGGACTGGGGGGTGTAGCTTGAAGGTAGAATGCCTCTGGGTTCAATCCCCAGAACCACACAACAAAATAATATAAATAAACAAACAAACAGCTGTGATACCCCAGCTAATGACATAGTTTTTTTTTTTTGGGGGGGGTCCTGGGGATGAACCCAGGCAAGTGCTCTACCATTGAGCCGCACCCCTGTTAAATGGTTTCAGGAGATCCGTGTGTGTCTGTGAGCGTGCACACATGCGTGCGGTATAGGGTCTGAGCCCAGGGCCATTCTCCTTCTGAGCTACATCCCCAGCCTTGTTTTATTTTATTTTGAAGAAGGTCTCACTAAATTGCTGAGGCTGGCCTCCATTCTGGGATCCTCCCGTCTCAGCCTGGGATTATAAGCGTACGCTACCACGCGGGGCCCCAACTGACATTTTAATTTTTCTAGCATCTGGGGCGCTGGGCAGGTGCTCCGCCGCTGAGCCACGCCTCATGGCTCTGAGGGCTCTGTCCTTAAGCCAATGACACGGGTTTTGTTTTTTCGGTACTGGGGACTGAACCCAGGGGCATTCAACCTCTGAACTACACCCCCAGCCCTATCTTTATTTTTTATGAAACAGGGTCTCACTGAGCTGCAAAGGGCCTCACTAATTAGCTGAGGCTGGCCAGGAACCGCGATCCTCCTGTCTCAGCCTCCCAAGTACTGATATTGCAAGTGTGCGCCACCATGCCCGGCTCTGGGAGCATATTTAGCTGCCAGGGAACCTTGGGGAAACTCGATTTCAGATGGCTAAATCAGACAGTGATTCAAAAAGTTGGCTCTTAGCTGGTGTGAGGGCACACGCTTGTAATCCCAGGACTTGGGAAGTGGAGACAAAAGGATCCAGGCTTAAAAGCCAGTCTTGGCAACTTAGCAAGGCCCTCCGCAACCAGGTGAGACCCTTTTCCAAATAAGAAATAAAAAACCAGGCTATGATTGTAGCTTGAAGGTAGAATGCCTCTGGGTTCAATTCCCAGTACAATAAAAAAGAAAAAGAAGAAAGAAAAAAGAATAAAAGAAAAAGGAAGGAAGGAAGGAAGGGACAAAAAAATTGACTTTTAAGGTGAGACAAAATAATTTTTGTGCAAAAGAAAATCTGAAGCCGGGCGTGGTGGGCACGCTTGTCATCCCAGCATTCGGGAGGCTGAGACAGGAGGATCGCGGTTCACGGGCAGCCTCAGCTACTTAGTGAGGCCCTCTGCCACTCAGTGAGACCCTGTTTCAAAATCAAGAATAAAAAAATAGGGCTGCGGTATAGCTCGGAGGTAGGATGCCCCTGGGTTCCATCCACAGTACCTCAAAAAAAAAAAATAAATAAAATAAAATAAAATAAAAAAGAAAAAGAGAAAGTAAATTTGAAGACAATGCTAAGGAAATTAGGTACAAAACCTAAACTAGACCAGTAATTGCTAAATAAACGGATTTTCCTTAACTTCGAAGGTTCCTACGCAGCCCACGAGGGCAGAATGCAAGGAGCGTCTCCCAAGCTGGGTGGAATTGACTTGATCACATGGTCTAGAAGTTAAATCCCCCCGAAGAATCTGATCTCCAAGTGGGATTTTCATTTCCATAAAACTGCAGTTTTAAATGTCCATGAAGTCAGCCGGGCGCGGTGGCGCTCGCCTGTCATCCCCGCGCTTGGGAGGCAGAGACAGGAGGATCGCGCTGGTTCAGAGCCAGCCTCGCTGGCTTAGGAGACCCTGTTTCCAAATCAAAATGTAAAAATAGGTCTGGGAGTGTAGCCCGGAGGTAGAAGGGCTTCCAGGAACCCCAGTACCACTAAAAACAAAACAAAACAAAATGTCCGTGAAGTAAGAGTAAGGTGCATCTGGCAACTCGCACGGAAAGCGAGCCGGCCCCTCTCTTGCTGAAACAAACCGCTTGAGAATTATTTCCCCTTCCTCACCCTTTGGAGTGCGGGAGCCACTTTCCAGTGAGTTAAATCATACATTTCTGAAGTTTTAACCTTCGGAAAGAAGCTATCCATCATCTTTCCCCCTTCCCTCTCGTTTTCCGAGGGTATGGAGAATGAGGCAGTGGAGATCTTATTTTTTTTAGCACACATGCTGTCGGCAGAAAGTTGATTCAAACTTACTTAATTAGGACCCAAGGGAACTACTTATGCCTAAGATAATGTGAAGTTCTATAATTGAACTAATATGATTTTGCAGCCACCTGTCAGGGAAATACTAATGCAGGTGGATTAAATGGTATAGGGAAAATTTTGTGCTTTGGTAGTGGAGAGTTAAATAAACTCATTAAAATCGCTGGTTGAAGGCTTGGCTTTTATAGTCCAGTTTTTTTTTTTTTTTTTTTTTTTTTTGAGTAGTGCTCGAACTTCCCTGTTTCAATCCTATGTCAAACTCTATTCCAGTTAGAAAAAAGAAATATAGAAATATATGGTTTGTGTGGGGGGGAGGTGGGGGTACTGGGGACTGAACTCAGAGGCACTGAGCCTCCACCACTAGCTGTTTCCTTTTTTATTTGGAAACAGGGTCTTGTTAGGTTGCTGAGGGCCTCACTAAGTTTTCAAGGCTGGCTTTGAACCTGTGATCTTCCTGTCTCAGCCTCCCAAGTACAGGGATTATAAGTGTGCGCCACTGTGCTCGGCTACATGTGGTTTTTTTTTTTTATAATTTCATAAAATATATCTTCTGGAAAAAAAATCCAGAAACAAAACAAGTTTTGTTTGTTTTTGTTTTTTTTTTTTTTTGGTGCTGAGGATTTAAGTACAAATCATTTGCTATTCTGTGATTTTAGCTTTATGTTTTTAATATATAGATATATATTACAATATTTTGATAGTATATTTTGTGGTACCTGGGATTAAATTCGGGGACATTTCTATCTCCGAGCTACATCCCTGGCCCTATTTTATTTTTATTTTGAAACAGGGTCCTGCTAGGTTGATGAGAGTCTCATTACTTGCTGAGGCTGGCCTTGAACCTGTGATCCTCATGTCTCAGCCTCCCAAGTACTTGGGTTCCTGGCATGCTTTACCACACCTGGCTTATATTCTTTTTGAATAGGCAATGTGCTCACTTTAAAATAAGAAATACAAGAGGTCTTTCTCTCTTTCTTTCTTTCTTTCTTCCTTTGTTTCTTTCTCTCTTTGTTTTTTTGCAGGCCTGGGGATTGAACCCAGGGGCATTTGACCTCCGAGCTATACCCCCTGCCCAATTGGCTGAGGCTGTCCGCGAACTGCCATCCTCCTGTCTCAGCCTCCCAAATGCTGGGATTACAAGTGTCCACCACCACGCCCGGCTATGAGAGGTCTTTCTACTTCTGCCTCATAATTTCTTGGATTCTTCTTCCAAGACAATTACTGTTTTAAGTTGGGTTGTATATTTATTGTGGTGGGAAATGAAACTTGGAATTAGAATGCCTCTAGGTTCGATCCCTAGTAGCTTACCTGTGTGTGCATGTACACACACACACACACACACTCTTATCTTGCAGCTATAATCTAAAAGACTGACCACAGGCTGGGAATGGTGGCCCATGCCTGTAATCCTAGTACTTGGGAGACTGAGGCAGAAGGATCACAGGTTCAAAGCCAGCGTCAGCAATTTTAGAGAGGTCCCCAGCAACCTACTGAGACTCTGTTTCCAAATAAGAAATAAAAATAGGAGCCCGGCGAGTGGTGCATGCTTGTAATCCCAGCATCCAGGAGGCTGAGACAAGAGGATCTCGGTTTGAGGACAGCCTCAGCTACTTAGTGAGGCCCTCTGCAACTCAGTGAGACCCTGTTTCAAAACAAATAATAAAAAATATGGCTGGGGTGTAGCTCAGAGATAGAATGTCCCTGGGTTCCATCTCCAGTATCACACAAAAAATAAAATAAAATAAATAAATAAAATAGGGTTTGGAATGTAGTTTGGGAGTTAGCATGCCTCTGGGTTCTATCTCTAGTGCCAAAGAAAAAGATGAGAAAAAGAAAAAAAGAAAAGTAAAAGAGTAACCACATGTAACTTAGAGGAAAGGCTTATTTTCTTATGGTTTTGGGTTTAGTCCATGTGAGGCTGGGGACTGCGGATCTCAGGACATGGCGGCAGAAGGCGGAAAGAAGGAGAGCTCATGGGCTGCGCTTCTCACATCATGGAGGCCGGAAGCCAGAGAGCAAGCGGGGGAAGAAGCATATATAGTCGCCAAGGCCTCGCTTCCGGGGGCCTCCTCCAGGCACACCTCGGGTCCACCGGGTACCACCCAGTACATCTATTACAGTGGATCACCCACTGCTGGGTTACGGCCCTCATGATGCCACTATATCATCCCTGAATGGTTTTTTTTGTGTGTGTGTGTGTGTGTTTTTGTGTGTGTGTGTGGTACTGGGGATGGAAACCAGAGGCTTTCTACCTCCGGGCTACACTCCCAGACCTATTTTATATTTTATTTGGAAACAGGGTCTCACTAAGTTGCTGAGAGCCTCACTAAGTAGCTGAGGCTGGCTTCAAACCTGTGCGATCCTCCTGTCTCAGCCTCCCAAGCGTGGGGATTACAAGGGTGCGCCACCACGCCCGGCTTCCTTGAATGTTAATGAATTAGCTCTTTAGGGGACATTTTTGATCTCTCTGCAACACACACACGGGGTTAACTTGGGCTTGAACCAACATCTGCATAGAGGGTGATGGAGGAGGCACCCTCCGGGGTCTGAGAAGACCCCAGGGTGCAGAGCGCTGGCGCCAGAGGAGAACAGGTCGCCATAAGCTTCCTGGGTCGTTAGGTGACTTCCGTCTCCGGCCCAGAGGCCATGGACGGCTCCTGGGGTTTTAGCGGAAGGCAGTCTCAGCTTTCCATTCTGGACGGATTCCTCACAAGGTGGACAGCGGACTGAGGTCAAAGCGAGCCAGGGCTGCTGCTTGAGCAGGAGGGGGAGGAGGGTCTGACGGCAGGCCGAGGATGCCCGCGCAGGGAAAAGGCACTTCGGGGACAGCTCCGTGGAGCTGTGTGTGGCTAGACAGATGGCGGGGCTGCTGCCTGGAGCCACAGGCCTGCGGTCCCCATGACCAGCTGGAGGCTGAGGTCAAAGGCTGGCAAATTCAAGGCCAGCCTCGGCAACTCAGCGAGATCCTGCCTTGAAATTAAAGAGGGCCAGAGGTGTATGTAGTTAATTTTTTCTTTGCGGTACTGGGGGTGGAACCCAGGGGCATTCTACCTCCGAGCTACACCCCCAGCCCTATTTCTTATTCTTTATTTTGAAACAGTCTCACTGAGTTGCAAAGGGCCTCACTAAGTAGCTGAGGCTGTCTGTGAAGCGTGATCCTCCGGTCTCAGCCTCCCGAATGCTGGGATGACAAGTGTGCGCCACCACGCCCGGCTGGAAGTGTGGTTTAAAGGCAAGTATACCGCCTCTGTTCAGATGTGTAGCTACAGGGCACTGTTTAGCACAAGGCGTCTTTATTTTATTTTTTCATGGTACTGGGGATGGAACCCAGGGGCACTGTACCTTCAAGATACACCCCGATTCCTTATTTATTTTTTGGTGCTAGGGATGGAACCCAGGGGCATTTACCTCCAAGATACACCCCCAACCCTTTTTTATTTTTTTGGTGCTGGGGATGGAACCCAGGAGCATTCTACCTCTGAGCTAAACCCCAGTCCTACCACAGCCCTAGTTCACATTTTATTTGGAAACAGGGTCTCAGTAAGTGGCTGAGAGCCTCCATAAGTTGCTGAGACTATTCTCAAACTTGCCATCCTCCTGTCTCAGCCTCTCAAGTACTGGGATGACAGACCTGGGCCACCATTCCCAGCTTATTTTAAGATTTTTACCTATCTATCTGTTTATTGAGGCACTGGGGATTGAACCCTGGGGCATTCTACCTTGACACCACAACCCTAGCCATTTTTATTTTATTTTTTGGTGGTACTGAAGGTGGAACCCAGAGGCTTTCTATCTCCAGGCTATACTCCCAGACCTATTTTATATTTTATTTGGAAACAGGGTCTCACTAAGTTGCTGAGAGCCTCGCTAAGTAGCTGAGGCTGGCTTCGAACCTGTGTGATCCTCCTGTCTCAGCTTCCCAAGTACTGGGATTATAAACGTGCGCCACCACGCCCGGCCATTTTTATTTTTTGGTTTGAAACAGTTTTGCTAGGTTGCTGGGAGCCTTGCTGGGTTGTTGATGCTGTCCTCGGACCTGTGATCCTCCTTTCTCAGCTTCCTGAGTACTGGGATTAGAGGGAGGTGCCACCACGCCTGGGAAGATGGATGATTGTGATGATAATGATTATTATTAATTATTACTATGGTATTGGGATTGAACCTAGAGGCACTCTACCTTTGAGCTACACCCCTAGCCCTATTTTTATTTTTTATTTTGAAACAGGATCTTGCTAGGTTAATGAGTCTCACTACTTGTTGAGGCTGTCCTCTAACCTGCAATCCTCCTATCTCAGCCTTCCAAGTACTGGGATTATAGGCGTGCACCACCATGCCTGTCTTCAAGATAATTTTTTTTTAAATTTTTTGATACTGGAGATAGAACTTAGATGGGGTTTACTGCTGAGCTAAACCCCCTAAACCTCTCCTGTTCTTTTTAAAAATCAAAACGGGATCTTGCTAAAATTTCAAGGTAAACCTCAAACTTGCAATCCTCCTGTTTTAGCCTCCAAAGCATTGGGATTACAGGGACTCACCACCATGCCCAGAGTAAAAATTTTGTTTAAAAGGCTGGGGATAGCCAGGTGTGTTATAATCCCCAGTGCTTGAGAGGCTGAGACTGGAGGATTACAGGTGAGGCCAGCCTCAGATACTTAGCGAGACTCTGTTTTAAAATAATAGAATAAAATAAGATTGGGAGTAGAGCTCAGAGGGAGATTTCCCTGACTTCAATCCTCAGTACCACTAGATAGATAGATAGATAGACAGACAGACAGACAGATAGACAGACAGTAGCTTCTAGGTGTGTATCATTTGTAAAACTGAGACAATGGGTGGGCTGGGATGCTTACTTTTTGTAAGATAAGCCCAAACCAACAGTCATGTCTACAATGCCCTCCTGAACTCACTTGAAATAACCTTTAATATTCTAAGAAACCTCCGCTCCAACTACTTAAGAATACTTTTTGTGTGTGTGGTTCTCGGGGTGTACCCAGGGGCGTTCTACCTCTGAGCTACACCCCCGCCCTCTGACACAGGGGCTCACTGGGTTGCAGAGGCCTCACTAAGTAGCCGAGGCTGTCCTCGAGCGGCCATCCTCTTTCTTGTCTCATCCTCCAAATGCTGGGATTACAAGCGTGCGCCACCACGCTCAGCTTTTTTGCAGTACTGGGGATTGAACCTGGAGATGGAACCCGGGGGCATTCTATCTCTGAGCTACACCCCCGTTCCTATTTTTTATTCTTTGTTTTTATTTTGATTTTTATATTAATTTTTTTGTGGTAATGGGAATGGAACCCAGGAGTATTCTATCTCTGAGCTATCCCCAGCCCCAATTTATATTCTTTATTTTGAAACAGGGTCTCAATGAGTCGCAAAGGGCCTCATTAAGTAGCTGATGCTGGCCGCGAACCACGATCCTCCTGTCTCAGCCTCCCAAATGCTGGGATTACAGCGTGTGCCACCATGCTGGGCTATTTGTTCTTTATTTTGAAACAAGGTCTCACTAAGTTGTGGAGGGCCAAGCCGAGCGTGCTGGTGCGCGCTTGTAATCCCAGCATTTGGGAGGCTGAGACAGGGGGGCCAAGGTTCACAGACAGCCTCAGCTACTTAGTGAGGCCCTTTGCAACTCAGTGAGTCTGTGCTTCAAAAATAAAGAATTAAAAAAAAATAGGGCTGGGGATGTAGCTCAGAGGTAGAGTGCCCCTGGGATCTATCTCCATTACACACACACACACACACACACACACACACACACACACACACACACACACGGAAAAAGTTGTGGAGGGCCTCATTAAGTAGCTGAGGCTGGCCGTGAACCTGTTATTCTCCTGTCTCAGACTCCCAAGTACTGCGATTCCAAGCATGCGCCTCCACACCTGCCTTTAAGAGCGCTTTAACTTCATAAAGTATGAGCTCTTTGCACAGATTGCTTCAATGAGGAGTATACGAAAGAGAAAGAAAGAAAGAGAAAAAAGGAAAGAAAGAAAGAAAGAAAGAAAAGAAAAATAAAATCAACCCTATAAGTATCGTTATAGAATTCTTCAAAACTGAGCCCAAGCCGCGTATGTTCCCGAGGTAGGAGGGCGACGGGCTTCCCTTTCTCGCGTGCATTATTAAGTTCAATCGCCGCATTCTCATGATTGCTTTTCAGAGCAGGAATCAATCAGGCTCTCAGCACAACGAGCCCACTGCATTATGCATGAGGTGGCGAGGGAGGAGGGGGCCTGGGACCCAGGAGGAGTGGGCCCTTTAGCGCTGGAGTCGCCCTGTGCGGAGCCCTGTGGCCGGGGCTTCTCCAGGTCTTTTTTTCCCTGTGGTACTGGGGATGGAACCCAGGGGCATTCTACCTCTGAGCTACACCGCCAGCCCTATTTTTCATTCTTTATTTTGAAACAGGGTCTCACTGGGATTACAAGCGTATACCACCGTGTCAGGCTTCTCCCGTTTATTTCTGAAGCCTAGGGCAGACCCTTGGATCTGAAGGTGCAGGCTACAGAGCCAATGTTAAAAAAACAAGGACTTGCTGGGCGTGGTGGCGCACGCGTGTAATCCCAGCATTCGGGAGGCTGAGACAGGAGGATCTTGGTTCGCAGCCAGCCTCAGCTACTTAGTGAGGCCCTTTGCAACTCAGTGAGACTCTGTTTCAAAATAAAGAATAAAAAATAGGGCTGGGGCTGTATCTCGGAGATAAAATGCCCCTGGGTTCCTTCCCCAGTACCGCAAAAAAAAAAAAAAAAAGACTTGCTCTCTGCAGGAAGTTGAAAGGGTCCAGTCACATCACCCCGTACCAGCATGCATGTTTGAGGGGACACAGCAGGATGAGGGGTGTAGCTGAGGCTAACAGAGAGACTTTGCCCCTTTGACTCCCTGGGAACAAACTCAGCCTCGTTCACATCACAGCCCAAGGAACTGAACTAGTTTTTTAGTCCACAGGATGGTACTTATTCTGTGGTACTGGGATTTGCGGTATTTTCTTCGTAGTAGTGGGGATGGAATACAGGGGCATTCTACCTCCAGAATGCATCCTAGCCTTGTTTTGTTTTTTGTTTAGAAACAAGGTCTCACTAGGTTGATGAGTCTCACTACTTGCTGAGGCTGTTCTTGAGTCTGCAATCCTCCTGTCTCAGTCCCAAGTCCTGGGATTCCAAGGTGAGCACCCGCCCGGCTCAGAGCCTAGAGCTGAGCCTGGAGCGGTGACTTCACATCTGAATGTCTTAAGTGAGAGGCCAAGAGTAGAAACAAGTAAAACTGCTACTTCTCTCCACTCTGAATCTGCATCTGGTTAAAACACAGGGGCGCCTCGGCAGCCGGGAGCACTCAGGTGTGTGTGTGTACACGCGCGCGTGTGAGTACTGGGGTTGAACACAGGGGCTTTCTACCTCCAAGCTACACCCTCAGCCCGACTTTATTTTGTATTTTGAAACAGGGTCTTGCTAGGTGGCTGAGGCTGTCTTTGAACCTGTGATCCTCCCGTCTCAGCCTCCCGTGGGACTGGAGGTGTGCCCCGCGTGGGCTAGCATTCAGTTTCAGAGCCCTGTCCTAACCCAGGATTCCCCTGGGCAGAGTCCTGGAACAGTTTCTCCTACTGAAAGCTTTCCCGCCCACCGTCGGCAGGACCGGGCGCCGTCTGCGTTTGCCATCTTTGCAGGCAAGATGAAGCGGGCAGCAGAAACCACCAGTAAAGGCCTGCTGTCCCTGGAGGACAGGAGGGCTTGAGACCATGCCTGTCAGTGGCCTCTGAACAGCCTGTCCTTGGCCCAACAGACCAACTCTGGTGACTAGAGTTCATGCACACTGGCAAATAACGTAAAAGACGTGTTTCCACAAAAAGACACAGTCTGAGAAGCTAGGCGTGGTGGCACACTGGAAACCCCAGTACTTGGGAGGCAGAGACAGGAGGATCTGATTCAAGGACAGCCTTGGCAATTTTTTTTTTTTGTACTGTGCTTGGAACCCAGGGGCATTCTACCTCTGAGTGACACCCCAGCCTGATTTTATCCATTTATTTATTTATTCATTTATTTATCTATATCTTTTGCGATACTGGGGATGGAGCCCTGGGGCATTCTACCTCTGAGCTACATTCCCAGCCTTAGAATGAATTAATTTATTTATTTATTTATTTATTTATTTATTTATTTATTTTTTGTGGGTCTGGAACCCAGGGACATTCGACCTCCGAGCTACACCCCCTGCCCTATTTTTTTGTTCTTTATTTTGAAACCGGGTCTCACTGAGTTGCAGAGCGCCACACTAAGTAGCTGAGGCTGTCTGCAATCTGCGATCCTCCAGGTCTCAGCCTCCCGAATCTGGGATTACAGGCGTGCACCACCACGCCCGGCTAGAATTTTTTAAAATTCTTTTTTGGAAACAGAATCTCACTAAGTTGTGGGCCTAGGTTGCTGAGATTGGCTTTGAACGTGCGATCCTCCTGTCTCAGCCTCTCAGGTACTGGGATTACAAGCACGCACCAGCACACCTGGCTTATTTTTATTTTGCAGCAGGGTCTCACTAGATTGATGAGTCTCACTACGTGCAGAGGCTGCTCTCCAAGCTGTGATCCTCCTGTCTCGGCCTCCCAAGTACTGGGATCCGGGTGCGTGCCACCAGCCGGCTCCTCTGTGAAGAGCTGTCTCCTTTACTCTCTGCCGAGTAGCGCCCCGGCTGACTCACCGCTGCTGCCCCTGTGGTTTCAGTCTGTTTCTAAAAGGCGCCGAGCACAGCACTTCACAGTGCTCTGGGCGGCCTTGTTCGCAGGGGCCCGCCCAGGCGCATTTTTCCAGGGCCGGCTCGGCGGGAGGCCTTCACTCAGGGTAGGCCAAGGGGCTGGCCAGAGGCAGCTCGGTTTGAGCCTTTCTGTGTAGGAACCCAGAAGCGTCGGATTTCCTTATATTCTGGGAACAATATACTGCACGAACAAAAGGCCAGGGAGGAAAGAACCGTAATTGGTTCTGAAGGGCGTGAACGTCCGCGGGCCTCCATCGTGGGAATCGAGTCCGCCGCCCCGCACCCTCCAAGCCATCCCCGAGCACAGCAAACTCAAGCCGCTTCGCAGGAGCGGCTTAGGAGGAGGAGGAAGAAAACTCCAGGCGGGGCACGTTCCGTCCAGCGAGCCCCTCAACTGACACTGGAGGCTGCACCCGGGCTTCCACCGCGGGTCTCCGTCCTGGGATTAGCAGACCTCTGCTTCTTTTTCTTACAGAAGCCTGCCGCGTACAGGCCTTCTTTCTTTTTCTGGTGCTGGGAAGGAACCCAGGCCTCGTGCACGCCGCATAGCGCGCCACTATCGAGCCCAGCCCCCAGACATTCGATTTGAGAGGGGAAGAAAAAACCCCTAGCGCTGTAATTTAAGAACATCAACGTTTATTTAACATGATAAAAAAGAAATGGGATATGAACATTTGCATTTAACAATAGTAAGCAGCCTTTAATACATTACATGTGCTCATTGTATAATACACAATGAACACAATTACATTTGTACACAGACTACGTGGTGGCTCTGAAAACCTCTTATTGCTGTACACATCTAGCCACTGAAGCTCACGTCCAGCGCTTCAAACACCTACACTTTTAACTGTCTTTCCTTTTGGAAGAAAAGAGAAGCGGCACACGGGGAAGCTGGCAGGCGGCGGGGACTGCCTGCCTCGCGCCTGGCCACAGAGAGGGGAGCAGAGGACGGTGCACTTCATCTAGCGAGGATAAAATGGCACGTTTCAAATATATATTTATAAAACCTTTACGAATCAAGTGTGAAACAAAGCCTGCAGTTGCCAAAAGGGGAAGAGGAAAGAAAAAAGAGAAGAAAAAAGAAAAAACGGAAAGCAAGCTCCACTTTAAATAATAACGCAGTGTATGCAGGGAAAGGCTGGAGGCAGTGGAGCCCCTGGGCACAGCGATGGCCGGAGGCCAGGAGGCCCGGAGGCCGGGGCAGGCGACGGCAGCGCCTCCCTGGGCGCAGCCACAGCGGGTGCCACCGCAGTGAGGCGCGGCACGCAGGCTCTTAAAGCTGTTCTGGAAGAGACGCTTTCCAGAGGTGATAAGACGATGCTGTCTGGTCAAGAGCATCAGAACTATGAATTTCATAGATTTAATAGACTGTACAAGATCTTCTCACACTGGTGAAGGTCAGGGTCTTCGGCTCTGAAGGGTCCAGCCCAGGTCGGCACAGCTGAAACACAGAGAGGGTGACTCGCCTCCTGCAAAGCCGCTGAGGCCACGCGGGCCAGCGCAGCCCGCGGGCAAAGCGCACAGCGCGGTCTTCATCACAGGGCAAGAGACGCCGAGAGTCCAACAGCAACTCAGAAGGCAACACGGACTCGGATTTGCTGCTGACTCCAAAGGTCAACGGAGTAAATGAGTAATAATACACCGGCTGCTCAGAGTTTCTTCTCCTTTTCTTTTGGGTACTAGGGAATGAACCCAGCACTCGACCTTAATCTACACTCCCAGTCCTTTTAAATACGCAGCAATAACTTCTATGTCATGCCACTGGCTCCTGGAGCAAAAGTAAAACTAAATAAATTCAATGAACAACTTTTAAAGACTTTGGAGATGTACTTCTGGCATTTGAAATCCGATCATCCTTTATTTCAGGACGGTCTGTGTTCAATGGATATTTATTGAACCAAGACATACTGTGGACGGGCATGGTGGTGTACACCTGTAATCCCGTTATCTGGAGGCTGAGCTATAAAGCTCCTGGGTTCAAGGCCAGCCTCAGCAACTTGTTGGGACCGTGTTTAAAGACAAAAAATAGCCGGCCGTGGTGACACACCCTTGTAATCCCAGTACTTGGGAGGCTGAGACAGGAGGATCGCAGGTTTGTAGGCAGCCTCAGCTATTTAGTGAGGCCCGCTATAACTTAGCGAGATCCTACTAAAAAAAAAAAAAAAAAAAGAAAAGAAAAGGATAAAAAAATAGGGCTGGTTAGCTCAGAGGTAGAATGTTCCAGGGTTCAATCCCTAGTACCGCAAAAAAAAAAAAAAAAAAAAAAAAGCTGAGTGTGGTCACACATGCCTGTAATCCCAGAATTTGGGAGGCTGAGACAGGAGGATCGCAGGTTCCAAGCCAGCCTTGACAACTTAGTGAGGCCCTCTGCAACTTACAGTGACCGACCCTGTTTCCAAATAAGAAATAATACTGGGCTGGGGGTTTAGCGCAGAGTTCCAATGCCCCTGGGTTCAATCCCCAGCGCCCCACACCCCGTATGAGGTGGCCGCAGCACCGCGTGCAAAGGCCCAGGCTCACCAGCGCCCTGGCAGCCGGCGAGGCTGGTCTGCGGCACAGGCTGCTTTTAGGGAAGATGAAACACAGGCAGCGCTGTGGGCAAGGGCGCGGTGGGCGCTGAGCTCCCGTGCTGCCCCGTGCACGCAGCCTGTTCTGCCCACTCTCCCCTCGGGTGGTTGATGAATCCCAGCTTCAATTCACTACACCAACGAGCACACCGAGGCAGATCACACACTCCGGACGTGCCAGGTGCAGGGAGACGTACCTGGGCTACACGCACACGAAGTGCGAGCCTTCCGGCAGCTGTGGCGGGGCGGGCGAGGTGGGCGCCGAGGGCCCGGGCGGGGGCGGGCTCCCCCCTGGAACACACAAGAGGAGCAAAGGTAAGTTTGGTTTATTTTGTACTGGGGACTGAACCCGGGCCAGTCTACCTCTGAGCTGTGCCCCAGCCCAATTTTATTCTTATTTATTTTTTGTAGTACTAGGCATGGAACCCAGGGGAGTTTCTACCTCCGGGCTATACTCCCAGACCTATTTTATATTTTACTTGGAAACAGGGTCTCACTAGGTTGCTGAGAGCCTCACTAAGTAGCTGAGGCTGGCTTTGAACCTGCGCGATCCTCCAGTCTCAGCCTCCCAAGCGCGGGGATTACAAGCGTGGCCACCACGCCCGGCTTCCTATTTTATTCTTCATCTTAAAGCAGGTGTCAAGTTGCAGAGAGTGGCCTGGACCCTTAAGTCCTCCAGTCTCACAATCCCAAGGGGGACAATAGGCATGTGCCAAGCCCGGTTTGGATAAGTATCTTTCTTTTTTTATATTTGTATTAGGAATTGGATTCAGGAGTATTCTATGTCCGAACCATACCTCCAGGCATTTTTAAAAATCCCCTTTCCTTTTGCTGGTACTGGGGATTGAACCCAGGGGGGTTATACCTTCGAGCTACACCACCAGCCCTATTTTTCATTTTTATTTTGAAACGGGGTCTCACTAAGTTGTGGAGGGCCTCGCTAAGTAGCTGAGGCTGTCCCCAACAGCGATCCTCTTGTCTCAGCTTCCCAAGTATGGAGATTACAAAAGTGCACCACTACACCTGGCTAAAATATTATTTTAAAATAGGGTCCCAAGTCGGGAGTGGTGGTGCACGCTTGTAATCCCTGCACTTGGGAGGCTGAGACAGGAGGATCGCACAGGTTCGAAGCCAGCCTCAGCTACTTAGTGAGGCTCTCAGGACCTTAGTGAGATCCTGTTTTCAAATAAAATATAAAATAGGTCTGGGACTATTTTATATAATATATTTATATAATATATATTTATATGTTTATTTATATAATATATTTATATATTTATAATATATTTATATTATATATTTATAATGTATTTATATAATATATATTTATATAATATAATATAATAGCCTAGAGGTAGAAAGCCCCTCGGTTCCACCCCCAGTACCTCCATAAAAATAAAAAATAAAAAATTAATACATAAAACAGGGTCCCACTCCATTGCTGAGGCTGGTCTCAAATCTACAATCCTACTGTCTCAGCCTCCTAAGTACTGGAATTACAGATGTCTGCTTTACCATGTCTGGCCATTTATTTTACTTATATACACTTTTTATGCTTTTATTGGAATTCTAGTTCCTTTTATATGTTTATTATAGTGATATACCATAGTGAGGCTCAAAATGATAAAAACATACAGGCCCACAACACTTGGTTTATTTCTCCTGCTCCCAGGAATGGTTTTTGCTTACAAATTACAAGAGGGAAAAGTGACTGTATACACTGATGGTTATGATCCTATCCGGCATTCCCACCCTCCAAAAATCATACAGGAAGAAAAAGAAAATAGCCCCCC
Source organism: Muscardinus avellanarius (assembly GCF_963383645.1). NCBI lineage: Eukaryota > Metazoa > Chordata > Mammalia > Rodentia > Gliridae > Muscardinus > Muscardinus avellanarius. The sequence goes on along the minus strand of NC_137797.1, from coordinate 108,758,013 downwards.
AAATATGGGAGAAAAGCTGGGGCGCTGGCTCGGGGGTTGGCCGAGCATGGCCCCAGGTCTGCCACAGCACAGCGCCTTCAAGAGAGTGGGCAGCGTGTTTATTTTTAACGTGATATGGGCAATGCTCTCTGTTATCAAAGAAGAACCCAGGTGCGATGACAGCCGGCTAAGGCATCCGTTCTACCACCGAGGCGTACGGTGTTCTGCACTCCCAGTGTCCAGCTTGTGAGCACTGAGAACCCAGGCGCTCTCCCTGTACTGGAGGGCCTTATTAGATAACAGGTACCAAATGTGCTCTGACTAAAATCTAGCCGGGCGTGGGGGTGCACGCCTGTGATCCAGGGTTTGGGAGGTGGAGACAGGAGGACGCGGGTTCAAGGACAGGCCCAGCAAGTAGGGAGACTGTTTCAAAACAGAAAGAAAGTGGGGCTGGGGGTGTAGCTCGGAGGTGGAATGCCCTTGGGGTTCAATCCCCAGTACCACAAAAACAACCCAAAGCCACAGCAGGAGCGTCCCTGAGCCAGAGCAGACTGGCCGGGCCGCGCCGTCCTCCCTGGGCAGTGCCAACGCTCCACTCCGGAAGGCGTTTCTGGAAGAAGAACGCTCACTAATCCACAGACAGGCCACAGAGTGGCCCCTGGCTGCGCCCTCCGCGTGCACATGGAAACACGCTCAGAGCACAGAGGGAGGGGCGTCCAGCAGGAGGCCCGAGGCCTGCTACCTACCGGCCCCCACTGGGCTTTCTCTAGAAACCTCAGCAGGCCGCTGGAAGGAAGGGCCGGTTTCTTCCTGTTCATGGGCACTGTCCTTTGAGTCTTCTTCAGGACAGACGTCTGGCTTAGGATGTGAGATCTGCAGCCCATCTGGAGAGCTAACGAACACAGATTGAAATTTAAAATGCAGAGCAGAGTATTTCCCCCAATTTCTTGTTCTTTTAAATTCTGGTATTAGGGATTAAACCAGGGGCATTCTGCCTGCAAGCTACATCCCCGGCCTATTGTTTTTTTTTCAGTACTGGGGATGGAACCCAGGGGCATTCTACCTCTGAGCTACAGGCTCAGCCTGTCCCCCCTCTGTCTCTGTCTCTCTCTCTATATAAATATACATATATATATTTATTCTTTATTTTGAAACAGGGCCTCACTGAGTTGCAAAGGACCTAAGTAGCTGAGGCTGGCCACAAACCGGGATCCTCCTGTCTCAGCCTCCCGAATGCTGGGATTACAAGCGTGCGCCTCCACGCCTGACAATCTAATAATTTTTACCTCTCAAATTCACAGTTTTTTTGTGTGGTACTGGGGATTCAATCCAGGGGCACTCTACCTTTGCGCTAAACCCTCAGCTCAATTTCATTTTTTATTTTGGAACAGTCTCACTAAATTGTTGAGGCTGGCCACAGACCCACGATCCTCCTGTCTCAACCGCCCAAGTACTGGGATTCCAGGGTGTCCCACCGTGCCTGGCTTGAGGTTTACCATTTTTTGAGTAGTTACAGATTTCTAATTTACACATTTTTTATTTTTGCTTCTTTTTGCGGTACTAAGGGTTGAACCCAGGGGCATTCTACCTACGAGTTACATCCCAGCCCTATTTTTTATTCTTTATTTTGAAACAGGTCTCACTGAGTTGCAGAGCCTCACTAAGTAGCTGAGGCTGGCTGCGAATCTGGGATCCTCCTGCCTCGGCCTCCCGAGTGTGGTGATGAGCCTGTGCCACGCCCGGGCGTTTTCTTCGTCATTACCTGCATGCAACATCTTCAGGCCTTTCCTCTTGGCTCTTGTCTTCATCTACTGCTTCCTCAGAATTTACTCTGTTTGGCTCAGGCGTGAGGTGCATTTCATAAAAATTATTTTCAGTTCCTTTAAACTACAGAGTAAGAAGAAAAATTTCCTTTTCAAAGCATTGCTACCAATTGGTAGATCCAAAAGCATTACAATATACTTACTAAAAATCATTCCCTCAAATTATACCCTACGTTGAATATTAACTGATAATAAATTTAGATTTGAGTAAATTTTAAAAATTAACATTCTTTACTACCAGGCTGCAAAAAGGTTATTTATCCAAAAGGATGCTCTACATTGTTAAGATCTAGCTGTTGGGATAGAATATTCTCCTTCTGTGATACTGGGGATTGAGCCTGCGGGGATTCTACCTCTGAGCAGCACCCCCAGCCCTTTTCTTAAAAATTTTTATTTTGACACAAGAGTCTCACTGGGTGGTGAACAAGCTCATTACTCGCCGAGGCTGGTTTTGAACCTGTGGTCCTTAGGCTTTAGCCTCCTAAGTAGCTGAGCCGTCAGGTGTGTGCCACCAGGCTTGGCTGGTTAGGGCCTAACTTTTCAGTTAGGCACTATCTTTTCACGTGGCACTTAGTCATTTAGTTTTGAGTCTATGACAGAAGAAAACACATTATTTTTAACTATGCCACTTGCTCTGCTCTCAAGAACCCGCCCCAGGACGTGTGCCTAAGTCCTCGCTACCTCCTGGCCGAGACCCACGCGCTGGGCTTCGGCTTCGGCGTCTTTCAGTCGGAGCTCCTCCGCCTCGGGAGTCTCCCGGCCGGCCTTCACGTTGCCCTCGTGGCCGAGGGGGCCCGGCTCCTTCAGGCTCTCGTCCTTCCTTTGAGTCTGCCCGAAAGACACATCCTGCGGTTAGACCTGGACGGTGCGCGCATGCATGCTTTTACATAGTACCCATTAGTTCCAAAAACAAAGCTAGGTCTCTGGTCACAGGAAGGCTTCTATGAAAACCAACAAGGAAATGTACACTTTCTCTACTCCCCACTCCACCCCGTACGGGGGACTAAATCTAGGGGTGCCTTACCATTGAACCACAGCTTTATTTATTTTTATTTTGAAAGCCAGGCGTGGTTGCACACACCTGTAATCCTAGTATGGAGGAGGCTGAGAAAGGACGATTGTAGGTTTGAGGCCAGCCTCACCAACTTGGTGTGACCCTGTGTTAAAAAAGAAATTTGTTTTGAGATAGGGTCTTGCTAAGTTGCCCAGGCTGGCCTTGAGCTCATGATGTCCTGCCTCAGCCTCCCACGGGGCTGGGGTTACAGGTGCGCCATCGGCCTGCCTTCTCCTTTTTCAACCCTCCCTGTGTGCTACTATTTAGCCGTCTGTCGCTTTGTTGAGTGTGCACTAGCAGGCCGTTTCTGGCGTGGAAAGGGCTGTGGGGCAGTGTGGGGGGCCCTCAAGGCTTTCCCCTAGATTAGTGTCTTTGACTCAGCTGACTGTCCCTGGCCCAGAGTCAACAAGGTTTGGGGAGAAGATCAGGTGGTGATGACAGGAGGGTATTGATTGAGCTACCATAATATGTGTGCTTTGGATTTGGTCTGTATTGTATTCTGGTGGTGATAGCACGAGAATGTTGATTGACCTGTAACTGTGTATAAGTACCTCTGGAAAAACAAACCCAGCGTCGGTGTTGGCGCAATAAAGACGAGATTGACCCCAAGCTGTGTTGACTGGGAGGGTCGGCACAATAGAGAATACTGACCCAGGCATAGTCGCTGACCCGTAGGAAATATTGACCCACGAACAGGGTCGACCAGTAGAGATAGTGGGCTGGCGGCTCCCCCACGTTAGAATTTAAAATTGCGGCTCCCCCACGTTAGAATTTAAAATTCTCCATCCTCACGCCTCACTTGCAGTTCTAGACAAAGCCTCTGCAGAAGACTGCGGTCCACCAGCCCTACTGGCCGCGGCTCTGCCGTCTGCTGCTCTTGAGGAGGGCAGGCAGTGGGCGAGGCGAGGCCCACTTCACTAGAGGTGGGCTCTGCGCTGGGTGAGCGGCTCGCTGGGCCGCCCTGGACCTGCAGGATGCCCACTGCCGAGGACTCCCCGGGGGTCGCGCAGCCCGCTGTGCCCGGGGCGCCTCCCAAGATGCAGGCTATAACTTTGTGCAGCGAGGACTTGTCTCTGATCTCCTGGGCTCAGGACCAGTCACTTCACTAAGCGGTCCTGGCCAGCCTATTCCTGTGACACTCACACAGCATCCCCAGTGCCGCCGGGCCCCACCGTCCCGAACCGCACCTGCAGGGCCGCGGGGCCGCCCCGCACGCCGAGCCCGAGCCCGCGCCGCCGCTCGCGCTCCCGCAGGCAGGCCTGCTGGCGCCGCCGCATGCGCGCCATCTGCTCCTCCACCGTCATCCGCGGCCGCCCGCTCTCCGCCAGGCACAGCTGCTCCAGGGCGCTCCGCGGCCGCTCCTAGGACCAAAGAGAAACGCCTAGAGTAACTTCGGAGCGCGCCCACAGCAAGCGTCAGAGAGTGCACTGGTTTCTTTTGTGTTAAAATCACAAGCGGAGGTTTCTTGGCTGGGGTGTGGAGCGCTGGGTCCCATTTCCCCATACCCGAACACGCCTCCCTCAAAGTGGGAGTTTTCAGCACTTGGGAGGCTGAGATGGGAGGACCGCAGGTTCGCGGACAGCCTCAGCTACTTAGTGAGGCCCTCTGCAACTCAGTGAGACCCTGTTTCAAAATAAAGAACAAAAAATAGGGCTGGGGATGTTGCTTGGAGGTAGAATGCTCCTGGGTCACATCCCCAGTACCGCAAAAACAAAACAACAACAACAAAAAAAAAAACATAACAAAAAACTGTGGAAGTTTTGAATGTCAATAAAGGGCCATAAAAAAAACTAAGTTATTTTATCCCTAATTGTTGATACATGGTCAATGACGGAAGAATAAAGAAGGTATCTTTTTGTTTAAAACAACACCAAGCCGGGCATAGTGGCGCATGCTGGTAATCTCCGCTCTTGGGAGGCGGAGACAGGAGGATCGCACTGGTTCGAAGCCAGCCGCATTGGTTTAAGAGACCCTGTCTCCAAATAAAAAAAATATAAAATAGGTCTGGGAGTGTAGCCCGGAGGTAGAAGGGTTTCCAGGAACCCTAGTACCACCAAAAAAACCCAAAACCAAACCAAAACAAAAACCACCATCAAAAGCAACCATAATCAGGAAAGTGAACAAATTAAATTCAAACCAGGAGAAGTGTGTGTGTGTGTGTGGGGGGGTGAGGGGTGTATCTAAAAATCAGATTTATTTCATTTTAAATGAAAATGCAGTCAGGCATGGTGGCACATGCTTTTACAGGAGGCAGGCCGGTTCGAGGACAGCCTCAGCAATTTAGTGAGGCCCTTTGTAACTTAGTGAGACCCTGTTTCAGAATAAAGAATAAAACAGGACTGAGGGTGTAGCTCAGAGGCAGAATGCCCTGGGCTCAACCCCCTAACCCCCCCTCCCCCACGGAGTAACATGTGCCAAGGAATTTAGTCAAGGAAATGCCCTCCGATATTTTCCGATATTTACATTTTATGAGCAACAATAAAACTATAGAAAAAATTGTCTTTTTCGAATCCAGGGGTATTCTACATCTAACCTACAACCCTAACTCTTTTTATGTTTATTTTGAAACAGGGTCTCACTAAGTTACAAAGGGCCTTAAATCTGAGCTCCTCCTGTTTGAGTCTCCCAGGTGCTGGGATTACAGGTATGCAGCACTATGCTGGCTGAGATGACCATCTTCTGTCAGTCAGACTGTCATATCTGAAGACTGCAGTGGTCTCCCCCACACGTAACTGAACGGTTTAATAGCACTCACCAGCCAGACATGTTATCATTCGCAATACCTTTTGGTCTTTCCTTATAACTTAAATTATATCAATAAGAAAGACTGTTTTTTTTTTTGGCATTGGAGACTGAACCCAGGGACGTTTTTATTTCTGAGCTACACCCTCAGCCTAATTTTATTTTTACTTCTGAAACGGTCTCACTAGGTTAATGAGAGTCTCATTATCTGCTGAGGCTGGCCTTGAACCTGCAGTCCTCCTACCTCAGGCTCCCAAGTACTGGGATTACAGGAGCGTGCCACTACACCCACTTTAAGAAGAGCACTGATAAAGATGCCAGGTCTTTGTAGCCCAAGTTTCTAGAGAATGGTTAGGGGAGAGTTAAAAGTCCTCAGCATCTTCTGGGGACCCGAGTTAGGTCTGGAGTCAGTCTGACCACCATAGACAACAGATAAAAACGCCCAGCATCGATTCCACGGTCCCAATTGCTGCTCCTCAGCCTGGCTCGGGCTGGCGAGGGCCCAGCGCAGGCCGGCCACCGGCTGCAGCTCCGGGGCAGCGAGGGCGGAGGGCGGGCCGCACACCCCAGGGTCAGTTCCCCCAATGTAGTGAGAAAAAGTTAGTGCTCCTGTAAGAGGGGGTCACAGAGGTTCAGGGAACCCTAACGCTGGGAAGGCAAGCGAACGCAGTGGCTGGCTGGAGAGCCCTTCTAGAGGCTGCCTCTAACTACCGTTCTCAGGTCCACCGGCTTCTTGGTTTTCCTCAAGGTCACGTAGGAAGCGATGGTTGAGGACTCGGGTGTCGGCGACTTCGTTCTTGGAGGGACTATGCCGACCGGGAAGTGGGGACCTGAGGGTTGGAACGCAGTGGGTTAAAGCAGCCACTCACACACCCGGCTTTCTTGGGATAGCATGCGTTCCGAGGCTCTTTTATTTACATACATTTATTTGTCTGTTTACTTGTTTGGTGTTAGGGATGGAACTCAAGGCTCTTCTACCTCTGAGTTATCTCTCCAAACCTTTTTAATTTGAAACAGGGTCTCACTGAGTTGCAGAGGGCCTCAATCAGTAGCTGAGTCTGTCTGTGAACCGCGATCCTCCTGTCTCAGCCCCCCGAATGCTGGGATGACAAGCCTGTGCCATCACGCCTGCCTCTCAACATTGCTTCACTGAGAAACCCCTGAGGTTCTGGAGAGGAGACTGCGGCCTTGCACGCGTGCCAGGGCATCGTGGAAACCGAGGTCAGCTCACCTTTAGCGACGGGTGCCTCGGTCTCAGAAGTGGGCTCTGATTTCTCTTCTCCGTTAGACTCATCAACTTCTGCCACTGTGGTTAACTCTGGTTCACTCTTGTAGAGTCTATAGTCTGGACCCTTGAAAGGAAGACATGTAATTACCAAAAAGGAAAAATCGGCTGCAAGTTTCCTTTAAAATGTTTACACTCAAATTCTAAAACTTAAAGACCCAGTTATAGGATATATTACAAAGAATGTGTATATGACAACCAAGCAGAAAGAGAGAGAGAGAGAGAGTGTGTGTGTGTGTGTGTGTGTGTGTGTGTGTGTGGTACTGGGGATGGAACCCAGGGGCATTCTACTTTCGAGCTGGACCTCCAGCCCTATTTTTTTTTATTCTTTACTTTGAAACAGGGTCTCAGTAAGTTGTGGAGGGCCTCGTTAAGTAGCTGAGGCTGGCCGCGAACCTGCAATCCTCTTGTCTCAGCCTCCCAAGTACTGGGATTAATTGCGCCACCACTCCCAGCTTGGAAAAATTGTTAATAGGTAAATCATTTTCTTTTAAAATTAAGCACATTTCTCTTTGGGACAAAACGGCTTTGTGTGTGTCCCTGTGCGGACCGACTGAGCCAACCAACCTCCAGCCCAAAGCCCGGCCTTCATGAGGGTGGAATCGAGGTCTACAGTGACGAGCTAACCCGTGACTCTTCCTCCAGGGGTCTCCTGAGTGGGTTCACCTGGCTCTCCACTGTGCTCAAGGAACAGCTTATCGCTCCCCAAAGAGCTCGATTCTATCCTCCCTGCTTGCTGCACTTCAGTTCTTTGCTTAACTTCCAGCCTCTTATTTCCAATTTCCAGGAGTAACATTTTTCCCCGGCAATGCCCACATCATTTTTATCTTTTTTTTTTTTTTGGTGGTAAAGGGAATTGAACCAAAGGGCATTCTACCTTTGAGCCACATGCCCAGCCCTATCTTATATTTTAATTTTGAAGCAGGATCTTGGTAAGTTTCTGAGAGCCTCACTAATTGCTGAGGCTGACTCTGAACCTGTAATTTTCCTATGTCAGCCTCCCAAGTACTGGGATTCCAGGAGTGCACTAGCACACCTGGCTGCGATGTCCTACACTTGAAATGGCTTTCCAGCACCACACTGCCCAAATCTCAACCCTTGTACCATTCCTAGTAAAAATCACTTGCGTTCTCCCTTTTTTCTACAATTTTAGCCATGCACAGTGGTGAATGCCTGTAATCCCACCTACTAGGGAGGCCAGGCAGGCAATCGCAATTAAGGCCAGCCTGGACAACTCAGTGAGATCTTAAGAAAAAAAAAAAAAAGGCTGAGTCTGTAGTACTGGGTTCAATCCTAACCCCAACTAGAAAGAGACTGAGAGAGACAGAGACAGAGAGAGAGAGACAGAGACAGAGAGGCAGAGAGAGAGAAAGAGAGGCAGAGAGGGAGGGAGGATGGAAGGACAGAGATAAGTATGCCTCTAATATCCAAAATAATATATTTAAAAAATGGCTCCTTCAACATGTGTAAAATGACTTCTTTATGAAAAAATGTTATGAAATTATAAGGTATCATGAAATAAAAGTGAGCATGGTAAAACCAAAACAGAAAAATGCAAATCATAAAGTTATCTATGAACAAAAGAACATGGGGCGAAAGCGGGCTAGAGCACACACGGGCCTGCGTGTAAAGCAGATGGGCCCTGGCGGCCGGCCTGTGCGCCTGGCGCGGCGTGGCTGCTCAGCCACTTACACAGTGAGATCCGTCTCTTGGGTGTCCTTGACCTTGGGGGCTCTTCCTCTCTCCAGGCAGATGCACGGGGCCCCTGCTATAACAGAGCAAGGAGCTGCTGTCACTGGGCAGAGGGGGGGTTATGGGAGGCTGCTCTGTAAACTCATAGGACCGAGGAAGTGGAGGACGAGGTGGGGCTACTTCCTCCTCCTAAAGATTGTAGAACAGTCACCTTATTTAGACGAGCAGATTGAATTAAGCATATCTAAATTCATTGCAATGGTATATTAACTTAAATTTACTTAAAGACATTGAAAGGGACACTGCCAAGCCAAAAGTCTCACACTTAAAACCGAAACCCAGACATTTTATGATGGCCAATAACTGGGTTATGAATAGATATGGCTTCATTTGTTTGTTTCTGTAACACAGACTAGCTTTGCAGGAAAGTTCAACACAGAGACAGATTACTGTGTGAAACTACAGTATTTCATGCTAAAAAGAAAAGTATTTGCTAAAAACCTTGCCCTTATTTTTTGCAATGCTTAAGTGAGAGAAAAACATTTATCTTTGATTGGCTTTTATAAAAATTCATTATAGAGTCTTCAATTAGGTTGACAGTATCTCTTTGTAGTGCTAATTTCTTTATGCCATGCAGAACACAGAGCCAACATATTTATCACTCATCCTACAAAATTTACAAAGAATAAGAGACCACTATATGTATTCATTACTTTAAAAAAGCATGACAGTATTAAAGCTCTAATGTAGATGAAAAGTATTTTTGGCATTAAGAAAAGGAAAGAAAGTCATGTTAGAAGCATCAAATTACTGAACCAATCAAATTTCATGATTAAAATATTTCAATACACTTTAAAAGACATATTTGTTACAAGAATGAAGAAGACAATTCTAATTCAAGTGTTAAACATTTAAAACAATCTATAGTTAAACAATACAAACTTACCTCGCTTTTGTACTTAACTGTGGAGAAAGGCTTGGATCCTGCCATACCTATAAGAAAAAATTAGAGAATATAACTCCTTGCACTAAACACATCTTTCTAGAGTTATAGAAAGAACAGTTTCAGTGTGTCTCTTTTAAATGAAGCCCTCGGCTTCGAAGCCCTCTGTTGTTGGAGTATTCTACCTATGAGCCACACCACCAACCCTTTTCCTTTCTAAAATTTGAAGCAAATTCTCACTAAGTTGCCGAGGCTGGCCTCGAACCTGCGGTCCTCCTGTCTCCACCTCCCAAGTTTGGGGGGCCACCTCACCTACCCAGAGGGAGGAGCTTTTGCTTTTTGATTATAAGCTTATGTATTGATCTGATGTTACAAAAAGTGCTTGTTTTCTGACATAAAAACAGTAATAGGAGAAAACCAGTTCTGCATCTCACTCCATTTAGACACTCTGGCCACGGCCGCAGAGCGAGCCCCCGCACACTGCGCAGCCCCTTTCTTACGTATCTGTTTACTCACCGGCTCCTGACGCTCCTCTCTGCTGCTTGTGTTTGCTCAGCGCTTCCATGACGTCTTGGATTCGCCAAAGTTCTTTCTGAATCTGTGCGCGCTGGATTCCTGCTGATTCAGTCTACCAGCAGAAAACGGACAGAGCGTGTAGAGGAACAACGCCAATCAGCTGTACGTCCCACTAAGTTTACACTTAACATCAGAACGGTCATGGACTAAGTTGGAAGAATATTTTACAGCACCATGTGACCCTTCTAATTTTGCATCCCAGCAGCAAAGATAAAAGATAAAAGCAGAGAAAGAAAATTAGCTTACTCTTCAGAGGTTAAGTGTACCAGTTTTACATCTTTCCAATAAGCTTTTGCCTAGTATCTTTCATGATCCCACCCATTAGTGAGACTAGCTTTGGTAAACAAACTAAAACCAAAGAAGACAGAAACCCACTCATCCCAAGTCACGACAAAATAACTCTGAGGGGGAGAAAAAGGATCTTTAGCACTTCTGCCTTAATTAAAATACATATACAGCTTTTGCTAATCTGAAAGGTTTACAATGCAAATTCGGTTTTTGTTGATTTTGCCTTTCTCTGGTTACTTGTGAACAACGTTGACGTTCTGCCAACTGGAGACCAGGTTGGGAAGGAGAGTTTCTCTTTTTCCACCGGCGGGGTTCAGAGGACTAGGTCCGAAGTCTATACCCCTGAGTGGTGTTTTTTTTTTTTTTTTGGTGGTACTGGGGATGGAACCCAGAGGCTTTCTACCTCCAGACTATACGCCCAGACCTATTTTCTATTTTATTTGGAAACAGGGTCTCACTACATTGCCGAGAGCCTCACTAAGTAGCTGAGGCTGGCTTCGAACCCGCGCGATCCTCCTGTCTCAGCCTCCCAAGCGCGGGGATTACAAGCATGCGCCACCACGCCCGGTTCTGAGTGTTGTTAACATACAGATTACACAGCCCCAAGGCCCCGGGGCTCGGGATAGGTCTGCTTTCTTTTCTTTGGCCAGATTCCTATAACTGCCTCTGTGAGGCTAGGGCTCCTATCCCACTCTTAGCAATCCGACTTTTCCTATCTATGAATTTACTCAAGTCCTTTGTCCTTCCTTTATTTTGTTGTTGGTATTGGGGATTGAACCCCTGAACCCAGGAGCACTCTACTACTGAGTTACACACCCAGTACCTTTTAATTTTGCAATAGTAATTACTGGGTGACTGTGCGCTGGCCTTGAACCTGCGAGCCTCCTGTCTCAAACTCCAGCTCTTTGCCTATTATTGTGCCTGTTTGTACTGGGATGGACCTAGGGCCATTCTATCCCCAGCCTATGCTCCTGGCTCTTTTCATTATTTATGTATTCATTCACTTATTTTTGCAGTACTTGGGATGGAACCCAGGGGCATTCTACCTCCGAGTGATATCCTCAGCCCCATTTTTTATTCTTTATTTTGAAACAAGGTCTCACTTAGTTGCAAAGGGCCTCACTACATAGCTGAGGCTGGCCTTGAACCACAATCCTCCTGTCTCAGCCTCCCAAATGCTGGGATGACAAGCATGTGCCATCATGCCTGGCTTCATTTTTTATTTTGAAACAAGGTCTAAGTTGCTGAGGTTGGCCTTGAACCTGCGATCTCTCTGTCTCAGCTTCCCCAATAATGGGATTATACACGTGAGCCACTGTACCTGGCTTCTCTGTATGTTTTTCTAATGGACTGTTTTCTACAAACCAAACAGAAAAAGCTCCTTGCAAATCTAGAAAGTGAACCCTTGCTGAATTTTATCTGTCTGTCTGTCTGTCTGTCTGTCTATCTATCTATCTATCTATCTATCTATTGTCCTCTATCTTTGTGATACTGGAGATTGAACTGGGGCCCTTTATAACTGAACTACATCCCCAGCCTGTTTTACTTTTTATTTGTTTATTTTTTGGTGGTACTGGAAATTGAATCCAAGGGTATTCTACCTCTGAGTTACATCCCTGCCCATATTTTATTTTTATTTTGAAATAGGGTCTCACTAGGTTGATGAGAATCTCACTACTTACTGAGGCTGTACTCGAACCTGCGATCCTTCAATCTCAGCCTCCCACATACAAATATTGGGATGACAGGTGTGCTCCACTATGCCTGGCTTTACTTTTTATTTTGAAATAGGGTCTTACTAAATTTTCTGGCCTAGAACTCATGACTTTCCTGCCTCAGACTCTTAGTGGCTGGGATCACAGGTGTGAGCTACTGTCCAGCTCCTTTGCCGAATTTCACGTTACAAGCGTGCGTGCGCCACCACGCCCAGCTCATTGAAGAGAAAATTTTAACTCTGATAAAGATAAATCCTGTTCAGCATTCTCTTTCCTTCCTTCTTTTTTTTTTTTAGTACTGGGGATAGAACCCAGGGCCATTCTATGTCCGAGATACACCTCCAGTCCTGTTTTTTATTCTTTATTTTGAAACAGGCTCTCACTGAGTTGCAAAGGACCTCACTAAGTAGCTGAGGCTGTCCATGAACCGCGATCCTCTGTCTCAGCCTCCCGAATGCTGGGATCACAAGCGTGCGCCACCACACCCGGCTACATATTTATTTAACAAATACTTATATAGTGTATTTTATGTGACAAATTCCAGTCTAAGTGCTTCAAAAGCGGCAATGCATTTGTAACTCACGATAGGTAACGGAAGGGTAGCTTATCGTTGTTTTCACTGTATGGTCATGAGAACCAAGGCAGAGCTATTTGTGAAAATGGAGTCTAGAACGATGTGACAGAGGTAAGACTGCAAGCATAGCGCTGCCATTCACAAAGACATCCTAGCTACTTGAGCTCCTCAATATACTTGTAGTTATTAGGACTATTCAAAAATTTTCTTAAACATTCTGCTGGAGCCTATATTGCCAGATTGGAGACCAGCCTGTGTAAATGAGCAAGATCTTGTCTCAAAATAAATAACAGCTCAGTGGTAGAATACTCCTGGGTTCAATCCCTAGCGCGTGCACGCGCATACACACACACACACACACACGCACACACACACACACACCCCAATAAGAAAAGAAAAAATTCTTCAGGAAATTTGGTTGGAAGGAAATTTTGTTTATGGTAAGAATTTTCACTGTTATGTTAAATGAGGCTATCCATAAACATGGTATACCAACTATATATTTCCTTTTGTTTTTTGGCAGTACTAGGAATTGAACCCAGGGGTATTCTATGTCTGAGCTACACCTCTAGCCCTATTTTATTTGTTATTTGGAAACAGGTTCTCACTAAGTTGTGGAGGGCCTCATTTAGTAGCTCAGGCTGGCTGCAAACCTGTGATCCTCCTGTCTCAGCCTCCTAAGTACTGGGATTACAAGTGTGCACTACAATGCTATTCATATCTTTTGTCCTATAATGTACCTATTAAATTTTCATGAAGTTTTTTGTTAGATTAATTTAGGAGACAGCAAACTATTCTAGCTTGAGGTCTGTTTTTGCTTGTGCTGTGAGTTAAAGAATGAATTTTACACTTATAAGGGGTTGTAAAGAAACAAAAACAAGAAATACTAAATATGTGACATAATGTTTATGTCTACAATGCCTAAAATATTTACTATTTAACCTTTCAGAGATAGTTTGCCCATCGTGTGTGTGTGTGTGTGTGTGTGTGTGTGTGTGTGTGTGTGTGTGTTTCTGGTGATTAAACCCAGGGACATTCTACTTCTTATCTACACCTCCAGACCTTTTTAGTTTTTATTTTGAAGCAGAGTCTCATTAAGCTGCGGAGGGCCTCACTAAATTCCCAAGGCTGGCCTGCGACCCTCCTGTCTTAGCCTCCATGTACTGGGGTGACAAGTGTGTGCTACCACACTCAACTGCCTACTTGTTGTTGTTGTTGTTTTTAACCTAAGATAGTGATATGTTTTTTTCCCTGCTGTATTCAATATCTCATTTTCAGGCCATGCACATCCTAGGCAGGTCCTCTACCACCGAGTTGTGCCTGCAAGCCTACACTAATCTTTTACTTGTTGTACTGATCTGTCTGTTAGGCCCCCTGAGCAGGTTTCTAATGCAGATGATCACATTCATGTTGGGTCACAGCGGGAAGTGACATTTTTATTTCCTCATAACACTATCTCCACTCCTCAGTGTGATATCTGAGAAAGGTGTTGTTATTTGTTGCTGAGAGTCTCATTAGGTTGCTGAGGCTGTCCTTAAACCTGTGCTCCTCCTGTCTCAGCCTCTCAAGTACTGGGATCCCAGGCATGCACCACCACACCGCGCTTGTTTCCCAATCTAATATGTCAGTGCTATTAGACAAGACGAACCAAACAGCAGTTTAACAAACAAAGAGAGACATTTTAAACAGAATGGAGTAGCATAATTATTTTTAAAAATCAATGCCGGGCGTGGTGGCGCACACTTGTCATCCCAGCATTCAGGAGACTGAGACTGGAGGATCGCGGTTCACGGACTAAGCTACTAAGTAGCCTCAGCTACTTAGTGAGGCCACTCCAACTTAGTGAGACCCTGTTTCAAAATAAAGAATAAAAAATAGGGAAGGGGGTGTAGCTAGGAGGTCAAATGCCCCTGGGTTTCATCCCCAAACCCGCGGGGAAAAAAAATCAAAATAACCATCATTTGATAAATTCATATACTTAGACAGCTCAATACCAACTGAAACAGTTGGACTTAGAATATGAATCCAGGTGGGCATGGTGGTGCACGCCAGTGATCCCAGTACTGGGGAGGCTGAGACAGAGGGATTGTGGGTTCAAGGGCAGCTTCAGCAAGTAGTGAGGCTCTAAGCAACCTAGCAAGACCATGTTTCAAAAATAGTAAAAGTATGGGGTTGTAACTAAGAGGTAGAACAACCCTGGTTTCAAACCCTAGTATAAAACGCGCGCGCGCACACACACACACACACACACACACGCACGCACGCACGCACGCACACGAATATGTATCCAAATTTATAGACACTGCTGACAGAGCTGAGACTGTTAGTTGGAACTACAGAACACTCAGGGCTCACCATGTGTCCAAGAGCAGGGTTACTTTGAGGGAAAGTAAGACCGCTACCATACAAAGCATCCAAGGGTCGGCTAGGGAGCCCACACGTGGGACTGCTGGGGCACACACGAGCAAAGGGAGGCAGCTGCAGGGTGGGGTCACCACCAGGGAAACACGCCCACAGGCCGGCCTCGTACCTGGACCTCCCCCAGCCGGGCCAGCTGCTCCTGCATCTGGTTCCTGGTGACGGTCGTGCTGTACTCTAGCTTGTCGTGCTCTCGCCAAGCTCGCTCCAGCTCCTGCAGCAAGGAGAGCAGATTACTTGCTGAGAAATGTGCTTCTATGAAAAATCACCATACTTGTAATCTCTGTAGATTTTAGAAAACCATGTACTTCTTATGGGTTAAAACAATTTTTTTTTTTTTTTTTTTTTTTGCAGTACTGAGGATTGAACCCAGGGGCATTGTGCCTCGGAGCTATATACCCAAAGCCCTATTTTTTTTTATTTAAAAAAAAAATAAGTTTTTTGCTGGGTGTGGTGGCACATGTTTATAATCCCAGTGCTTGGGAGGCTGAGACAGGAGGATCACACAGGTTCAAAGCCAGCCTCAGCTACTTAGTGAGGCTCTCAGCAACTTAGTGAGACCCTGTTTCCAAATAAATAATAAAATAGGGCTGGAGGGGGGTAGCCCGGAGGTAGAAAGCCCTGGGGTTCCACCCCCCAGTACCACACAAAAAAATTATTTTTGTAATCCCAGTACTTAGAAGGTGGGTCTCACTAAGTTGTGGAGGGCCTCGTTAAGTAGCTGAGGCTGGTCGTGAACCTGTGATCCTCCTGTCTCAGCCTCCCAAGTACTGGGATGACAAGCATGCGCCACCAGGCCCAGCTAAACAAAAATTTTTATGACTCATTTCCCTATACTATTTTTCTCCCTTTTTTTTTTCTCAATTTGACAAGTATTTACTGGATAATTTAAGCATTTAATACTGTGTTGACATTGTAGTCAAATTTACTAAAAACAAATCTCACCTTAATATTGTTTATTCCATAACACTAAAGCTGACTCTAAGATGATTAAAAGAGTGTAACTTTGAGAAAACAGTTTATTTATTCTTGGTAATAGGGTAATTTTTTTTTTCCTTGAAGGTAATTTCCTAAAATGCAGACAGGGCATAAATAAAACTTTCAAGGCTGAGACAGGGGACTGCAGGTCTGAGGCCAGTACTGGCAATTTAGCAAGACCCCAGGCAGGGGGCAGCAAGTTCAAGGACAGCCGGGCAGCTTTACAAGACCCTGTCTCAAAACTAGCATGTTCCACCACTGCACAGCCAGTCTGTATCGGCCCACCTGGGGGTTACTGTAGAACATACTAGAATATACTAGAATGACCAATATATATACACACAATACACTCTTTTTGTGTGCAGCACTAGGAATTGAACCCAGTGGCATTCTACCTCTGAGCTACAGGCCCCGCCTTCTCTCACTTTGTTTTTAAATTTTTATTTATTTTACTAGGGTCTTGCTAAGTTGCTGCAGGTCTTTGTTGGCTTCGGTCGTCTGTCTCAGCCTCCCAAGCGCTAGGATTATAGGTGTGCACCACCACATCAAGCCCCTATTTTACTTTTTATTTTGAAACAGGTTTCACTAAGGTTGGCCGAGAACCTGTGATCCTTCTGTCTCGGCCTCCCAAGTACTGAGATTACAAGTGTGTGCCACCAAGCTCAACTTAAATTGCTTTATAAAAAGTTTAAATTATAAAAATTCTTCTACTTACCTCTCAGTGCCCTGGCCACTTACTCTGCTTTGCAACACTAGGACTCAAACTGCAGGCCTTGTGCTCAGCTCCTGAGCTGTTCCCACACCCTGCCACGTGTGTGTGCGTGTGTGTGTGTGTACATGCTAGAGATTGAACCCGGAGGAATTCTACCTCCAAGCTACACCCCCTGCCCAATTTTATTTCTTATTTGGGAACAGGAGCTCACGAGGGTGCTGAGAGCCTTGTCAAGTTGCCAAGGCTGGCTGCGAACCTGCAATCCTTCTGTCTCTGCCTTCCAAGTACTGGGATTCCAAGTACCAGCACGGGCACTCATTTTTTACGACACCAGGTTATCTGTTCTGTAGATTTTCTCCTATTCTATACTTTCCCAACTGAATTCAGCATGTGTTTCTGTTTCCTGTATTTACAATGAAATAGTAACTAAATATTGAGCCTTGTTGGGATTCACAGTTTTTAAGTAAAAACATCTCAGCTGGGCGTGGTGGCGCACGCTTGTAATCCCCGCGCTTGGGAGGCTGAGACAGGAGGATGGCGCGGGTTCGAAGCCAGCCTCAGCTACTTAGTGAGGCTCTCAGCAACTCAGTGAGACCCTGTTTCCAAATAAAGTATAAAACAGGTCTGGGAGTGTAGTCCGGAGGTAGGAAGCCCCTGGGCTCCATTTCCATTACCCCCCCAAAACAAAACAAAACGAAAACCATCTCAAACATCTCCTTTCCTTCCCCTCCGCCTCCCTCCCTCCCTTCTTTCCACTGGGGATTGAATCCCAGGAGCATTATACCTCAAAGCTACATCTCCTTGTTTTATTTTAAAACAAGGTCTTGCTGGATTGATGAGAGCCTCTCTCAGTACTTGCTGAGGCTGTCCTCAAACTGTGATCCTCCTGTCTCAGCCTCCCAAGTGCTGGGATTGCAGGCATGGGCCACAGTGCCCGGCTCTGTTAAATCATTTTAACAAACTTCCCTTCAGGGCTGGAGGTGACCTTGTGATGGAGCAAATTCTAAGAGTCCTGGCGAGACTGAAGTTACTAAATCCAGTTGTTAGGGGAAGGAGCTTTCTAAAACCGGACTCTCAGAGAGGGATGCTACATTGGTTTCTAAGTAAATGTTAGTCAGGCTTGCCATGTTGATTGACCTGGGTTGTCACAGGGACCGCACTAAGCTTTTCTCTTTTTTTTTGTGGTAGTGGGGACTGAACCCAGGGATGTTCTGTCTCTGAGCTACACCTCCAGCCCAATTTTATTCTTTTATTTTGAAACGTGATCTCATCAGGTTGCTGAGAGCCTCACTGAATGGCGGAGGCTGGCCGTGAACCTGCAATCCTTTCTCGTCCTCCCAAGTGCTGGGGCTGCGGGCGTCACCACCGCACCTGGCTCTCACTGAGCTTTCCACAGCTGGCGCTGACGGGTCTGTTCCATTCTGGACGTAAACTGTCCTCTCAAAGCTCAATGCTAGACTTGGTCATCACTGCAGCAGCGGCCAGAGGTGGGGCCGGGGTCGAGCCTGGCTCCTGAGAGCTCTGCGCAGAGCGGTCGCGTCACTGTTGTTGAATGGCCTCTGGGTGGTGAACCAGGCCGGAGAGGTGGTCCCTGCGGCGGCCCTGGGTGGGCCTCCTGCCCGCCCCAGCTTCCTGCCACCTGAGCGCGGTGGCTTTCGGGTTACCCCTTCCGCCACAACGTCCTGCCTCAAAGAGGCCCAAAGCCATGAGGTTGGCCAAAACCGCGAGGCAGAAGGAAATCTTTGCTCTTCTAAGTTGTTTCTGATGTGATGGAAGGCTAACTTACTGATGTCCTCTCTCCTCAGACACGACTCTTCGTCAGTCGGTTTTATACCCTGCTTCTCTGACCACGTCTCCTCCACACTCACCTCTCAGGCGGGGGCTCGAGGGTTTGTCCTGTAAGGACAACCCTTCACTTCCCTGTATTTCTCGTCCACACCTCGCCAGGGACTCTCACCTGCTGGGCAAGCGCTTGCTCCCCGAGCGGCAGCCCAGCCCAGCGAACACTCTAGAGCATTTCAGGTGCATATATTGCCTTTATGTGTGTACTGAGGCTGGCCTCAAACCTATGATTCTCCGGTCTCAGCCTCCCAAGTACTGGGATTACAAGTGTGCACCACCACACCCGGCTTGGCCTTGAATTTATGATCTTCCCGAATTAAGTTTCCCGAGTACCTGGGGTTAAGATGTGTTTAATACGCTTGGAAAAAACTAGGTTTTCATTTACTTAAAATAATGACACGGTGGTATACGCTGCTTCTAGTACTTGGGAGGCTGAAAAGAAGGACTGCAGGTTCAACACCCTCAGCAACTTTGCAAGATCCTGTTTCAAAATTTACAAAATGAAAAGGGCTGGGGGTATAGCTCAGAGGTAGAGTGCCCCTGGGTTTAATTCAAAAAGCAAAACAAAATAAAACAAAAGGCTGGCTGTGGGGGTGCATGCATGTCATACCAGCACTGGGGAGGCTGAGACAGAATTATGGTTCGCGGACAGCCTGAGCTACTTAGTGAGGCCCTCTGCAACTCAGTGAGACCCTGTTTCAAAATAAAAAATGAAAAATAGGGCCGGGGGTGTAGCGGGGAGGTTGAATGCCCCTGGGTTCCTTCCCCAGCACTGCAAAACAAAATCAAAAACCAAACAAAGACCCTCAAGAAAACCAAAAAAACCAACTCTCCCCTCTAAATGAAAACCCAGACTATGTTTACGATATTAACTTAATGGAAACCACGCAGGGAATCTGTTGTGGGCCTTCTTATGAGGCCGCTGTTCCCCTAAACAGCCCGAGAAGGGAGAGGCAAAGGGTGCCAGTGTTTTCCAGTAGTGAGGTGGCTCTGGCAGGGCGTGTTCACAGGCCCCGGGCAGGCGCTTGGCTGTGTTGGAGGGCCGCACCGCAGGGATGGGAAGCTGTCTGCTGGATTCACAGATGCTCACTGTAAGAGCTCCTAGGCAGGAAGTGTGAAGTCACACCACCACATGGTGGTCGCAGATTTTACCAGTCATATTTCTGGCTCAACCCAATAATCCAGATTTAGACTGCATTGTAGCTACAAAACGGAACACCAGTGGCTTCTTACAGCCTTTGCACAGGGGCTTTTTGTTGAAATGGCTTGAATTTATTTTTTACTGAAATGCTTGGATGAGTCCATTACCACAGTCACAAAATATTTTCCTGAATGCAATAAATGCATACCTAAGAAATTTCTATTTGCATAACAGGTTAAAAAAAAAAAAAAACAGGAGGCTGGGCGTGGTGGCTCACGCTTGTAATCCCCGTGCTTGGGAGGCTGAGACAGGAGGATCACACAGGTTCAAAGCCAGCCTCAGCTACTTAGTGAGGCTCTCAGGAACTCAGTAAGACCCTGTTTCCAAATAAAGTATAAAATAGGTCTGGGAGTATAGCCCAGAGGTAGAAAGCCTCTGGGTTCCACCCCAATACCACAAAAAACAAAACAAAACAAAACAAAAACAAACAGTAGTACTTATCTTCTCTCCAAAACATCTATTTTAGAAAGAACAAAATGCCCACTAGTTACTGAAATAAAGGTCACCATCTATTTTTGTATTCCTAGACACACGTATAACAGCACATCAGCATTCTTGCCCACTAACACAAGACAACCCTAAAGGCTGTACAGAGAGAAAAGAGCAGTGTTGAGATCCCAGTGATTGCCTGGAAGAGCGCTCACCGCTGTGGCCCGGGAGAGCTCGCGACACGTGCTGAGCAGCCCGTTCTGCAGGTCGTCCCTCTGCAGCACCACGGTCTGAATGGCGGCCGGGTTATCTGCATTCATCTCTATCTCTTGGCTGGCTGACAGCAGAGCTTGCTCAAGCGTGTACTGTTAGAATAAAAAAGAATCACACTGTTCTGGCGGTTGCATCGACTCTTCACTTTAGTTAGCAGCGCCCAGATGACAATCGTGAACGGCAACGCCAAGCGCAGGTCACGAACACGGGCGTCCTACCTTCTCCTTGTGGAGCTGCTGAAGCTTCTCTTCCAGGGCGCGGACCACTTTGTCTTGTTCACATAATCGGCTTAACTTGGTCTAGGATTGCGAGAAGATGACTTTCGTTAGCAATTTCTTACTTGCCCTGTAACTGGAGCTAGGTAGAGATTTTAAACAGTCAAGAAATACTTAGTTTGTTTATTATGATAAGAACCATTAAAATTAAAATACCATTAGAATTCAAATACTCAGCCTCCCGAGTACTGGGACTCCAGTACTCGGGAGGCTGAGACAGGAAGATCCAGGAGTTGGAAGCCAGTCTCAAAAGTACAGTGAGGTTCTCAGCAACTTAGTGAGATCCGGTTTCCAAAAATAAAACAGGGCTGGGAGTGCACTTGCGGGTATCATGCCTTGGGTTTAATCCCTAGCACCCCTCATGAAAATATAGTTTATAAAAAATAGAATATGCATTTCAACCATACTATGTAACTTACATATTTCAAAATATCCGTAATTCCGTAATAACCAAGCAGCCTGTGACTTTAACTCTGAACATTTTCAACCCATAATCTGCTCTGTAAGCTAAGTGACATACACAATACACAATTCTTTTTCTTTTTTTGGTGGACTTGAGGATTGAACCTAGGGGCACTCTACATCTCAGCTACATCCTCAGACCTATTTTATATTCTTTATTTCAAAACAGAGTCTCACTAAGTTGTGAAGGGGCTAGTGAAGTGGCTGGGGCTGGCTGTGAATCTGCAATCCTGTCTGTCTAAGCCTCCAAGTACTGGGGTCACAGGCTGTCCTTGAGCCTTCTCTGGCTGAAATGGAGAGTTAGAGCATCCGAGTGCCCGGCTGGGAGTTCGGTGTGGCAGCGCACGCTTGTCATCCCAGGACTTGGGAGGCTGAGACAGGATCGCAGGTTCACAGCCAGACTCAGCTACTTAGTGAGGCCTTCTGCAATTTAGTGAGACCCCATTTCAAAATTAAAGAATAAAAATTTGGGGCTGGAGGTGTAGCTTGATGGTAGAATGCCCCTGGGTTCAATTCCTAGTAACACACACACACACACACACACACACACACACACACACGCGCGCGCGCGCGCAGGCACACACGCACGCACGCATGCACACATGCAAAGAGCCTGGCTGATACTTTCTTTAGGAGGCATGGTGAGTTTTGTCCACATAACTAACTCTGCATCTGTTTTTTTTTTTTTTTTTCTTTTTTTGTGGTACTGGGATTGAATACAGGGGCATTATACCTTTTTTTTGGTATTCTTTATTTTGAAGCAGGGTCTCACTAAGCTGTGGAGGGCCTCACTAAGTAGCTAACCCGGATCCTCCTGTCTCAGCCTCCCAAGTACTGGGATGACAAGTGTGCACTACCACGCCCGGCTTACATCTGTGTGTTTAAAGGAAACCGGTGTCTTATTTTCCTGCAAGTGATGCTTTGTGTGTTCAACTGCTCGCCAGGGCGCGGGAGATGGAAGGCAGCAATGATTGACTCTGGTGCTGACTCACTGATTGCCATTTTGGAGGACATGCGTGGAGGGAGATTTTGTGTGTTCTCTGCAGTGTTTTGGCTGAATGCAGGCGAGTGCGCTCGGTACGCATCACGCCGATACTCACGTCGATATCTACTTCCTCAGGTCTGTACGTGTACAGCGTGCCTCTACATTCATCTTGTGACAGCTGCGAGAAAAATGCCACAAACCAACTTTAAAAGTCACACGTAAAAACAGTGGAGAGTTAATGCTTCAGACTTATGTTCAGTATATAATGATATGACCAAAGCAAGACTTTAATGATTCTTATGCTTTCATAATTTAATTCAAACACCAAACCAGTACAAAGGTAGAAAAATACTTAACAGCGAAACAAAATGCAAGATACATAAGCATGGTGTTGACTTAAGCTTGTCCAACAATAAGCTGGTCAAACACAATTAATACAGCACCTTACAGTTGCCATTTTAAAAAGACAGAGATTATTTTCATGAAAAAATTGACAAATACAATCGTAGCAAATGCACCGCCTCCGATACCTGACCCAGGCACAGTTCAACAGTCAGACCATCCTTCCTAGAGTCCACACGAGTGCGCACTGTGTACGTGCGCGCTCCAATGCAACACGCCTCAGTACAGCTGTATTAACAAGACCCGCCACACACTGCAGACAGACGCGGGATAGAGAAACACATACACAATAGAGACTTATCTTGTTCTTCTGTCTTAAGAACTAAAAGATAATGGAGGAAAAGGTCGGATTTAATTGAAAAAAGAAAATACTTTAAAATCTCATAAAATCTCATTTTAAAATCTCTTTAAAAACTTAAAGCCTGCCTTACAAACTGTGGATAACCAAGCTCAAAGTTTTTAATGCTTTGATGGACTCCCTGAGTATTACCATAGCATTAGAAATCATTATCCAGTTTACTTAAACATCCTATCTTCAGCTTCTCCCAAATATCTCTGGTCACACACATCCTGTTTCTGAGAGCTTACCGGGATCCCACGGCCACCTCGGCGGGTCCACCACAGATCGCAGCGGGGTCGCCTGCAGGCAATACTGCACCATTTTCCTGCCTTTTGATTTTAAAAGCACAGCTAGACAGTAACAAGGCAGGAGGAAAGATCACACGGGGCTCATCGCAGCTATCAAGTGGCGCAGTCCTCACACGGAGGGGTGGGAGCAATCTGCCCCAGTTATAATGTAGTTTGGAAAAAAACTCCACATAGATATCTCTAAGTGCTTAAGAATGTATAAATGACAAATACATCTTCTGTATAAAAAAACTGCTTGACAGTTACATCTTTAAAGGAGGCATAATATAAATAGCAGGAACTTTGACAGGAATCTAGAAATGTGGGGATCAGAAGGCAAAAAATAAAAACATTCCCAACAGAGAATAAACCTGGATTTACATGTTCTGCTTCAAGACGCTACTTTCACACGCCTCATGCAATGAGTCTGTGATTACGGAAGGGTGTGCAGTGATCGCTAAACCACAAAACTTTCATAGAAATGAATGCTACATGAAAAATGAATTGAATGGCAAGTCAGAATACTTGCATACTGTTTCAAATAAAGATCACCCAACAGTGTTCGGAGACCTGCCAACTGTCATCCTAAGTTAAAGCACCTAAACTCAAGAGAATAATTTATACTCCTACTTGAAAAAAATCAATGAAAGAAAAAAATGCTCAAATTCATGATAAAAGATATAAGAAAATGCTGGAATTATATTTTTCACATTTATAAGAAATTAACGATGAAAAAGGCCTGGAGCTACCATAATGTTCTAATATACTCTGCTTAATATTTAAAGTTAAATATGAAACATTTTTACTAAATCATGGAACTTGAGCATCTAGGTTAAAATATGAGTTATATTCTACATCCAAGAGTGAAAAGAAAAAAATGGAAACTTAGTAAAATATTTAGAGAACTGGTACTGTGTGTGTGTGTGTGTGTGTGTGTGTGTGTGTGTGTGTGTGTGTGTTACTGGGGACTGAACTGAGGGATATCTGCCTCTGAGCTACACCTCCAGCCCCTCTGATTTGGAAAGAGCGTCTCGCTAAGTTGCTGAGGGCCTCGCCGCTGAGTTGCTCAGGCGACCCACCTGCCTCAGCTCCCCAAATCCTAGGATTACAGGAGTGTGCCAGGCTCGGCGTGGTGTGCTGGCATGCTTCTTGTTGGTGGTTTTTTTTGGCAGTGCTGCTGACCCAATCAAGGGCCTCGGACATGCCGGCCCGGGCTCTGCCGCTGAGCTAAATCCTTACCCCTCTTTATTTTACTTTGACTGATGGTGTTGCCGCAGACCCCCGAGTGGCTGGGATGGCTGGTACACAGCACCGCGCCTGGCTTGGCATGTTATTTTATTTAGGGCGTCTTCCTGCAGGTTCACTTGCATGTCAGCTGGCAAATTATAAAAAATGTCTACTGTGCACTCAGAACTTTTCAGGGATGAGTCTTTATAGCCATGTAAATATAACATACAGCAGATCGATTCTCTTGTACCTCTGTTTTTAGTACTAATTTTTTCAAGTACTTTATTAACAAGGGTAATAAAGATACTTAGAAGATTGATAAAGATATTAGCAGAGATACTCATTACGTGAAAACTGAACACATTTGTCTTTTTTTCCCCTTTTTTCGGTACTAGGGATTGAACACAGGGCAGTCTATCTTTAAGTCGCACACACCCAGCCCTTTTATTTAATTAATTTTTTATTCTGAAACAAGGTCTTTTGCTCTGTTGCTGAGGTTGGCCTCAGAAGTGTGACCCTCCTGTTTCAGTCTCCCAAGTACTGGGATGGCAGGCAGCCACCACCACACCCGGCCCAGTCATCCTCATATGTATAAATATAAGTAATTTATTTATATTTTTGTGGTGCTGGGGACTGAACCCAGGAGCATTCCACTTCTGAGAGACATCCCTCACCCTTTTTTTTTTTTAATTTTGAAATAGGGTCTAAGTTTCCGAGGGTCTCGCTAAGCTGCCGAGGATGGCTGTGAACCTGCGATCCTCCCATCTCAGCCTCCCAAGTACTGGGGCGACGGGCATACACCACATGCCCAGTGTAAGTATTTTTAAATGTGATAAATTAGACATTATATCCAACAATTCTTAAAAAATGCTTACAGAACTCTAGGCATTTACTGATATCTATATCTTTTAGAGCAATAATCCTTCAGGTGACTACACTAATATTAATCATCTTATAGAGACTCTGGTAGAAAAATGTAACCATGACAGGGAGTAGTATGACTGATAAATGCAGAGGATTTGTTTTGATTAGATGCTCATCTATTTAGCACTCAGTTTTAGGTTCAAAACCAGTCTCAGCAACTTAGCGAGGCTCTTCACAACCTAGTGAGACTATTTAAAAACAAAAAATCAAAAGGTCTGGGGCTTAGCTTGGAGGTAGATTGCTTCTGGGTTCAATCCCCAGTACCACACATGAAAAAATAGAAAAAGAAAGAAAAAGAAAAAAAGCTCTGCAACAATTAAGTCATTTTACTAACTCTGCTAGTGGCTAACTAAAATAAGAACGCTTGGAAGCTGGGTGTGGTGGTGCACGCTCGTAATCCCAGGACTTGGGAAGATGACACGGGAGGATAAAAGGCTTGAAAAAGCCGCAGTAAGTAGTGGACTCTCACCAACCTACTGAGCTCCTGCTTAAAGGAGTTAATAAAAAAGAAATAAAAGTGAAATAGGGCTGGGGTGTAGCTCAGAGGTAGCATGCCCCTGGGTTCAAGCCCCAGCATCAACCAATCAATAAGATAAGAGGCAGCCCGAGGCCCCTAGCCTGGAAGCAGCAGGCTAATATGGCCCCGGGAAGGAGTTGCTCAGATACGCAGCTCTTCATGTTCTCAACAGTTTTGGGTTTTTTCTTTCAAGTATTAATATGAATGGATATGTTTATCCAAATACACTGTTCTTTCGGTATTGAAGGTCAGTGGACAAGATGACATGTTCTAACGGCAGCGTCAGGCTCTGAAAACGTAAGGCTTTCAGAACACGTGGCGAGGTTTGCACTGTGGTACTCTGGAAGGGAGTATCAAAGTTCTAAAATCTAGAGACTTTTATTTTTTTTTGTGTGTGTGGTACTGGGGAAAAACCCAGGGGCATTCCACCTCTGAGCTACACCCCCTGCCCTGTTTTTTATCCTTTATTTTGAAACAGGGTCTCACTGAGTTGCAGAGGGCCTCACTAAGTAGCTGAGGCTGGCTACGAATCTGGGATCCTCCTGTATCAGCCTCCCAAGTACTGGGATTACAAGCGTGCCACCCCATGCCCATCATAAATATTTTTAAAACTAGGCTCAAAAATAGGGAGTCACCCTCTCAGCAGCTGTCTCAATCTCCCAGTTATGTGGTGCCATGGTCCAGACCCGGGGATGGAATGAACCAGAGGCCTGGAGGCCAGGGTGAGCTCAAGGTACTTTTAATACTTTCACCAAAATCCACATTCATTTTTCATGCTAGTTAATTCTCTTTGCCGTGGCTTCCAAGTACTGTGACAGGCCACGGGCCGGAGGGGTTGAAGGCGCCGAGGTGGAGAAGCCGATGCGGAACACACAGCTGGGAGCACTTACACCATGAGATACAGAGAGACCAGAGAGAGATGTGCATGGCTTCTATTGCAGATCTGCAGGCTAGCGGGCCCTAAACTAACCAGCCACATCCTTGACACCTGTTTTGATTTAGAGCGAAGAATGAGGCAAAAAGGAGTCATCCTGACGGCTGCATAAGACACAAGAGTGCCGAAGAATGCGCCCATGTGTGAGATGTGGCTGTCTTTTGGTTTTACCCCATCTAGTATGGAAACGAGATTTCAATACCTTCCATGTACTCTATTCTGGAAACACTGCATGAGGGAGGTATAGGGGGCTGCTTTTGGGAAGAAAGCGATTTGCTTTTTTTTTTTTTTTTTGTGGAATCAGGGATTGAACCCAGGGGCATTCTACCTCCGAGCTCTACCCTGAGCCCTTTTTGTTTTTGTTTTGAAACAGGGTCTCACTAGGTTACTGAGTCTCACTAAATTGCTGAGGCTGTCCTCAAACCTGTAATCTTCCTGTCTCAGCCTCCCAAGCACTGGGATTACAGGCACGCGTCACCATGCCCGGCTAAAAGGAAAACAATTTTACAAAGACTTTTCCCTCAAACTCTGTGGCAATGCCTTCAGAGTTTATAGAAACATGTGGAAATCTAGTAAAAATACAAGAAAATTGCAAATGACTGCAGAGCTCCAAGTACATATCAATTAAATAAATACTCTACACAAAAACGTCCGGAAGATGGCACACGTAAATTCAACAGCGTAATGTTCAGCGAAGCCATGCCAAGGAATACTGCAGCGTCTTGAAAAAGCACGGATGACGTGTGGTTTCCCAAATCAACACAAATGCAAAACAAAACGAGAACACTGATGTCATGGGCAAGTCTGAGGGTAAACCAAAGCTCGCTGGGGGGTTTTGCAGATGGGAGGGCAGCACAGTTCAGGGTCCAAGACCTTACTTGCTGGTACAGTTGCGGTCTTAGCGCCGAGTTCTCAATCATTGTGTGAACCATGGTGATAATAGGTTCGTTTTCTTTCATCTATTTCAAATCAGGAGGAGCATACAGCAAACGTCAGTTTACAGCACAGCTAGATTTGAAAGACGACATGTGAATATAGCCTCTACTTTGATATCTTCCCATCAGCGCAGATGTTTACACTTAACCCACGGTTAGACAGGTTAACTTACATAAGCAATCTCAAACAAGTAGAAAACACCGTAAAATACATCCGTGGCTATAAAGAACTTACTAATTGCAATGTTGCTGCAACTGGACTTTACCTTATAAACATTATAGTCAATTAATGAATATTCTTACATATATCAGAACAGACGATAGATAAAGCATCATAATTCAACAGACATCTAAAGGGTGAGAACCTATGAGCTTAGGAGAAAACAGTATCATTTAATTTTGTCCAGTAAAAAAGCTGAAATTATATCCAGTTCCTTTTAAGGTCAATCAGAAAAAAAAAAATACGTTCTTTACAGATATTGACATTTTATCAGACTCAGCACATCTTGTCAGGCCGAAGCTGCGGCCCACATTTCCAGCGATGGTGCACTTAATTACTGCCTCTAGGAAAACAGTTCTTGTTTTAGTAGGCTCTGCACTTAACGTGCAAAAGACAATCGTCAGGACAGAGAGAATAAAAATGGCCAAGAAAATTTTTAGCATTCGTAAACAGACAGGTCTGGTAATTATAGTTGTAATATGTGACGCTGAGTTTTACTGGACTTTTACCTTTCATGTAACCAAAAGCAAGCATTTCTATCATGGCTGACACGCTTTCCTGACTCTGCTCAGTTTACAGCAAAAGTTTACTGCACATAAGATTCACATACAGTTTAAGAAAAAAATAACTCTTAAAAACTAATTTTAAAACTTAATTTTATTTTCACCCTAGTTATTAATGGTTTATGCAATAAACTTTGGGTGTCAGACTAGAAACAAGGTTAGCCCATTTTTAAATAATAAACAATGAAACATGTGCCTTTAAACAATATTCCAATTAAAAACTTTATTCAGGCTAAATTATATTATTATTGTTAATGGGGATTGAACTTGGGGCGTTCCACCTCTGGCCCATGTCTCTCGCTTATTTATTTATTTATTTATTTATTTATTTATTTAGCGGGTCAGGGGATGGAACCTAGGGGCATTTGACCGCTAAGCTACACCCCCAGCCCTATTTTTTTTAATTCTTTATTTTGAAACAAGGTCTCACTGAGTTGCAAAGGACTTCACTAAGTAGCTGAGGCTGTCTGTGAACCGTGATCCTCCGTTCTCAGCCTCCCAAATGCTGGGATGACAAGGGTGAGCCACCACGCCCAGCTCCTAATTTTTATTTTGAAACAGGATCTCGTTAGGGTGCTGAGGTTGGCCTCCAACTGGATTTATTCCTGTCTCAGCCTCCCAAGTACTAAGATTACAGATATCTGCCACCATGTCCATATTTCACTATTTTATTTTATTTGGTACTGGGGATGGAACCCAGGAGCCTTCTATCTCTGAGCTACACCTCCAGACCGATTTTTATACTTTATTTGGAAACAGGGTCCCACTAAGTTGCCGATAGAGGCTGGCTTCGAACGTGCAATCCTCCTGTCTTAGCCTCCCAAGTACTTGGATTACAGGTATGTACCACCATGCCTGGTTATAAATTTTATTTATTTTGGGGTACTGGGGATGGAATCCAGGGGTATTTTAACTCTGAGCTATATCCCCAGGCTGTTTAAAATTTTTTATTTTGAAACAGGGTCTTGGTATGTTGCTGAGAGTCTTGCTAAATGGCTAAGGCTGGTCCTGAACCTGCAGCCTTTCTGCCTCAGCCTCCCTAGGATGGGATTACAGGTGTGCCCTACCACACCCGGCTTCTAGCAACATCTTAGTATCGGTTCAAGGTCCTCATCTCTGTAGAAAACAGACCAACTGTGACAGCAAAGAAACAGGATATTCTAACGGATGGGGTAGATGCTCCTGAATAACCAGGGGTCATGGAAAGGCAGGAGGAGAGAGAGGTCAGCCGTGAGCAGAGACAAGGAGCCGGCCTCCACGCTCTTCTGTGGCTTAATTAGCGTTTCTACACGTGTGGGAGGCCCTGGCTTCAATCCACAGTGCTCCCTAGCACCCACAGATGATATGATAGATCATCTGGAACAGCGCTGTCCTAAGAGAACTTCCTGTGATAATGGAAATGCTCTGAATTTGTGTGTTCTAGTACTGCAGCCAGTACTTGAAACGGGGCTAGTGGAACTGAGAAAATAAAGTTTTACTTTCATATAGATGTAACTAGTTAAATAGCCACGTGTGGCCAGTGGCTATGATGCCATACAGCAGGCCCCCAAATTCAAATGAGCATGACTTTTCCCTGATCTGGATCTTACTCCCAGGAGAAACACTGGCTTCCAATCTGTCGTTAATGAGCTTCCCTGAGTCTGAATTCTGTGCACAGCGCTTCCTTCTCTTCTTGAACGAGCGGTCTGGATGGTTTCTGTACACCCTCAAGCGCTTCTGTCCATCACTAGTAACTAACGAGAAGACCCAGCTCATTCAACGTAAGCGTGTCCATCGGCACACCAGAATGGGAGCGGCCTGACAGGCCGGCGAGGCTCCGGAGCGCAGGGTCACGAGGTAGCCACAGTGCCAGGGCCTTGGACCTCCCGAGGCACATCCGCGGGCCCGGGCGCCTGGGCCTGGAGGGTCTGGCGACTGCTCAAATCCATCTTGGCTGGATGGGAAGAGGGGCAGTGAAGTGACTTTGGTAACAGAAGAGCGTAAAGGAGCCTCTCCATGACTGAAGGGCAGTCACGCCACAGGTGAGCCAGGGCTCTTCAAGCAACTGAATCACTTCTTCATGCCTGGTTTCTCCTAAAACTCTAGAAAAATAGTACTCCTGTTTAAGAGACATCAATGGCACTTAAAAGAGGTAGCGAGACGGTAAACTACGTCCCCTGTTCTTCCCGAGGACAGATTAGAGATCTATGGTGCACGGTGAAGGAAACTTTGAAGTCTGAGCTCACGCTTTTCCAGAAATTTTACTCCAAGTTGGCTGGCTACTGGACAAATTTTTACAGATCTGATGGCTCAATCTGTTTCCCTTGTTTAATGGCCCTTGTTTCTTTAACTTCAAATAAAATACTATCTGAGGCTACTACCATGTTCATTCCCGGCGTGCATGGGCAGAGGAAGTAGCATGGGAACTCAAGACCCATTTAAGAACAAATGCTTTACTGTGGACATAATGTCTGCAATGCTCACAATTTTTTCCTCTTTGCAAATGGTTTACATATTTATTTCTACTTTTCTCCTTTGCAAATATTTTAATATTACATTAATATGTGCCATTGTTAAGGGCCAAAACATTCTCAAACTGTACATTTTACATCTCTGTTAGTTAAAATATACTTGCTTTTGCTAGGGGTAAATCTAAAGTCTATTTGCACTTTAAATAAAAAACCATCTATCCTCTAGATGCAAAGACCTGGTTTCCAGTAGAAAGCTCTATCAGTGGTGTCTTTTTACAGAGTCAGAAATGGCACCAAAGAGCCAAGTTTCTAACACTAATTCAGAGATTTATCGGCTTGTATTTTAATGACGTAATGATACATTAGGCCGTGCTAGCCATGCTTCTGCATTTGTGTTAAAACTATTTCCTTTTGGGCTTTGAATAAAATTCAAGGATTCTACCTCACTTATATTAGTGGTGCTGGGGACTGAAGCCATGGCTCCTCCTCCAAGCCACACTCCTAGCCCTATTTCACTTTTCTTTGCAGACGGGGTGTGGCGGTGTTGCTGAGACTGTCCACCTGTGACCTGCTGCCTCACAGCGTCCTGAGTCCCGGGACCACAGGCGTGCACCCCACGCCTGGCTAGGATTCTTCGTGATAAGCACCGGCGCCTTCCTACCTTGCGCCAGCGCCTTAGTCTTCGTAGAATGAGTCACTCTGCAGGGTGTGGGGTGCAGGTTCAGGACCAGTGTGCGGGGACTTGGGGAGACCCTGTTTATTTTCCTCTTCAAGATGTTTTAGATGTGAGTTCTAAACAGAGATGAATTTCCTGCCTTCCCCAAGGCCATGTGCTTGTCCTCTCCGTGGTCTGCCATGAAAAGCGCCCTGCTTTTCCGTGGCAGTTTGAGGCTGATGCCGTTTACTGCCTGGAGTGCGTGAGACGCTCGGCTTGGCCACGAGGAGAGGCCCAGGGAGGCTTGTGAAGCCGGCCTGCTCCTCTGCAGTCGCCGTCCCCAGCGCCTCGCCTCTGTCACCACTGCTGGCTGGCCTGGTAAGCTGGAGGAAGGTTCCAGGGAGAAGGACACTGACCGCTGGTCCCTGCCCAAGTGCTTACAGGGAAGGCCAGGGCGAGGGGAGAGGACCAGCCACGCTCTGGCGCCCTCCTTCTGCCGCGCCCACTTCTGCTCAGCATTCAGAGGCCTCCTGGCTCCCCTCTTCAGCTCCTGGTCCTTTCTAAAAGCCCATTCTCTCCTTCGCTAAGCCGACCACTCCTGGTCCAGGCTACAGACACAAGGGACTAGAAGCTGGGGAAGCCAGTGGGCGGGGAGAAGCCCCGGTGCCCAGAGTTAGACCTAGGGAAGAAGTGTGTCCCTAAGACCCAGGGCGAGCGCACCAAGCACTTCTTGAGGAGCTGCGCCTTCCTCAGTGTGACCGGCCACAGGGTACTGTTAGTACACTAGGTTTCAAACAGGCCTTTTATGGCCTGGTTGGGTGTTATTAAAAACTGTAGTAACCAGTAGGGACAGGAGCAGAAGTCATGGCATGCCCTGTCTGTATCTTGCGACTGAATGTCTGACTGTCATCAGGAGGCCTGGCCATCATAAGCACCTAGAGGAACCTGCCACTCCAGTTCAAACAGATGGCTCCCACTCTCTCTGGAGTCTTTTGGGACTGTCTCTCTGTCTGTCTGTCTGTCTGTCTCTTCTTTCTTGGTACCTGGGATTGAACCCAGAGGCATTCTACCTCTGAGCTACATACCTAGCCCTGTTTTTTATTTTGAAGCAGGTTCTAAGTTGCAGAGGGCCTCACTACGTAGCTGAGGCTGGCTGCAAATCGCAATTCTCCTGTCTCAGCCCCCAAGTGCTGGGATTACAAGTGTTTTCCAAACACTTCAGTACGTGGCTTTTCCTCCTAGGTGGTGGTGATGAGAAGCTGAATGATGTCACCCACTCCAGAGGCACAGAGTCAGAGCTTTCCGACTGCGGGTTTCACAGGCCAACCTTCAGAGTGCATCATATGGCGTTTTCATTGTTGTGAGCGTTCTAGTAATGGCACAAATGATTCTGCCACTGAAACCACAGAGATTGTCTCTTGGTTCTATCTTTTATGAACAGTGATAGAGATTAATATAATTTAAATGACCTGAAGTTTTTCACCGGCTGGCTGGGGAACTGCATCTTATTTCCTCGGATTATTCTCACATATGGACCAAGTCCAGCAAGTCCTGAAGGCGAGGCTCCATTAGCACAGGCCCATTGGCATGATACACAATACAGAACGTGACCAGAACCTTCCCCCAACTTTGAATGTTTAGAATCCAATTTCCAATTTGTGGTTATATAAAACTGACAGATTAATTTATAAATCCAAGCAGCCAATAATGCCTACAAAAACAACAAACTGGTAATCTAAAACAGATTACTGGCAGTAACAAGATCAAAAGCTGGAAATGTTTGAACCGAATTAATGACTTCATTAAACTTCAAAGTTATCAAGATTTGTATTTATATAACTTACTAGCCATAACTATATATATAAAATGTCCTACAGTTCAAAAGTAATAATTTCATTTCTTAAATGCAATTATTAGAAACCAAGATCTTTCCATTATTTAAAGAGAGATTTTCTTTAGGTAACCTTAAGATGATATACATTCGGGCACATGTGAGTCTGGGCAGCCTCAACCATGTTCTGTATGATGCCATATTATCAATATTCGCTGAGAGTTGTGGGACTAGAGAAGACCGATACTTTGTTGAGCTTTGCAGGAGCTGCTCTCAGCAACTAGCCCGGAGCCTTGGGCCGGGTTCACAGAGGAGAAGGCTGGGAACGCGAACCCTAACTGGGCTGTGGGATGGTCAGGCAAAGGACTAGAGGCCAGCGTGACCTGGGAAAGGGGCTGCAAGGTGTCTTAGCAAACAGCGGTCTTTGCAATACATTAACTGCCCTTCCCGGAAGTTTTCTAAGGTTCCGTGTCTCTGTAATTGGATGGCCAGTTTCACTGCGGGTGGTAATAATGTCTATCTCAAGTTTACAACCCTTTTGTTGGGGGGTCCTGGGGATTGAACCCAGGGGCATTTTACCTCTGAGCTAACTCCCCAGCTCTATTTTATTTTTCATTTTGAAAGAAAGACACTAAGTTGCGGAGGGTCTAAGTAGCTGAGGCTGGCCACGAACCTGCGATCCTCCTGTCTCAGCCTCCCAAGTGCTGGGATTACAAGCATGCGCCACCACGCCCGGCTTGACCTGTCTGTATTAGGCTTTTTTCAAATATAAATATTTTACATTAAGAAAAGCATATTTATTTTTGAATAGAAAAAAGATTTAACAACGTTTAAGGGTTATCCTAACAAAACCCCTCTTTAAATAGAATTTACAAAGCTATACATTACTGGTGTCTTCAAAAGGTAAACATAAATATGTAAGCATCTGCTTTATAACATTTTCTATAGTAATCTCTTTAATTGATAAGATATTCAAGTCTGAACATCCCCAAACATGGCAGAGTAAGTTTCAGCTTAATTTATATGAACAACACACTTGCTGGAAGACATTATGTTCCCCAACAAAAAATCCCCATCAGTTACTAAGGGAGCGCTTCATCAACTAAAACCTGGGAGACGTCCTCCTTCCTCCCCACTCTGGCCTTTGAACACCCCCTTGACCTGCCACACGTGTGGCCACCAAGGGACTGCTGGGAGCCACAGGCCGGCCTCGGAGAAGCTGGCCCTGCACGCCTCAGCAAAGACCGAAGGCTGGTCTCCACCACCCGCCACCCACCTGGCCGCTCTGGCTGCTCCCTCAGAGTGGAGAGGCACTCCACCGCCCTCCTGCCTGGACAGCTCCCAGTTCCAGCTGCGCCCTTGCTAGCCCCAACCCGACAGAGGATCCGAGCCAGGAGTTTTCGTGGGACAAGAAGAAAGACACACAGGACTTCCGGGGCCGTAATCTCAGAGGCCCGATGTTCATACCCCCAACTCCCACAACGGCCCTCCCTTCCTCCCTCCCTTTCACTGCGAGATCCCTGCATCTCCTGGCTCAGGGTGTTGTTATTCTGTCACTTATAAAAGTCATGCTGGTAACTAAAGCCACCGAAGATCCCTAAGCAGCGTGAAAATTACTCCATGTAAGAAGTTCTATTAGGTATCATAGTAAGAAAATTCTATGAATCCCACCTGATGATCCAAATATATGGTGTTCCTTTGAAGATGATGGGAAAGAATTTCATTCTAGTAGCACCAATCAAGGAGGAAGGGATAGAGAAAGGGGGCAGAATTCATCAGCAGTCAGTTTTGAGGCGGAGAAAAACAGGTAGTATACTACAATCTACGCATCACAGCACACAACTTTCACACGCGATGACACACTGGCTACGGTAAAGCTACATCTAGTCTTGTGAGGAACTAGACAGGAACAGAAACACGGAAGCACTGTGCAGAAACAGTCCATGGCTTTGGCAGGCAATGCTGGAAGTCTGACATGCGAATTCTTTTCTGCACTATAGTACTCCTTTCACTAAGATGCTCTCACACTCACACCCCCAGAGGCTATTAAACCCTTTGAGAAACATTTGTGCGCTCAGCTTGTTTCATCAAGAACAAAAGGCTTATCTTAAAATCGATCTTTGATATATGTATTTTTGGTGGTGGTGCTGGGGCATTCTACCTCCGAGCCACACCCTCAGTCTGGTGTTCTTATTCTTTACTTTGAAATAGGATCTCACTGAGTTTCAAAGAGCCACACTAAGTAGCTGAGGCTGGCGGCAAACCTGCATCCACCTGTCTCAGCCTCCCAGATGCTGTGATTACAAGCATGTGCACCACGCCTGGCTCTCCAATAAGCTTTCAATTTATTACTTTCTTTGAAATTACAGGACCTCTTAGCATATTTGACTGGGTGTGGAAGTCCTGCGAATAAGGGCACTACTTTGAAATCTCCGTGCACTTTCTGACTCCAGCAGCCAGAAGAAATGCATCCCACGGTACTTGCGCTGAGTGGTGAGCGTGCGGCTGGATTCTCAAAGGGTCAATAGGAGGCTGCCCTCCGGCCCTGCGGACCTGGCTGCACTGGCAATGGATGCGCGGCCACGGCAGACACACACACGTCCTCGCTGACCTTGGGGCTGTGGGCCTCCAGCTGCAGCTGCACCAGCTGGGCCAGCGTGTGCTCCCGGACGCTGCTCAGTTCAGCTTGCTGCCGTCTCAGCTTTATGAGCAGCAGCGTGAGCTCCTCCGGCTGAGGGCGTGCAATTTAAGAATCCAAACAGTGGAAAACAGATTAATTGTTGTCCTAAGTGGCAGACACTGAACCAAGACTCCTGGGCAAGTTTCGCTATGGCTGATACCACACACAGTGCCGAGGCACGGTGGTGATAGCTCCTACACAAATACACAGATATCCGGAGGAACAGAGGAGCAGGGTTACGCCCCAGCAAAACAGCAGTGCCCTCGGAACTCATGAGCGGATGCTTAGATGTTCAGTACAGAAAAGGGCAATACTGCCAGTAAAAGTTTGCACATAAGAGCTATTAAGAGATTATTAAAAGATATGTTACAAACATCCTTAAAAATTATTCCTAAGTCTTTCCCAGCAATAGAATAGCTGCATGCCCAATACTATTTTAGAGAACAGAAAGCAAATAAAAAGAATTAAAATTCATATAAAACACAGACACTATGTTCGTATGCTAGAACCCTAGGCCAGGTGATTACGTCCCACGGATATTCTGAGCCAACGTTATCATCAGAATTTTCACAGGATTTTTGTGAGTCAAATATCAACATGCATATATTTTTCTATATATATGTTTTTTCTTTTCTTTTTTTTTTTGTGGTACTGGGGATGGAACCCAGGGGCCTCCTATCTCCGGGCTGTATTCCCTGACCTATTTTATATTTTGTTTGGAAACAGGATCTCACGAAGTTGCTGAGAACCTCACTAGGTAGCTGAGGCTGGCTTCGAACCTGTGTGATCCTCCTGTCTCTGCCTTCCAAGTGCTGGGATTACAAGCATGTGCCACCATGCCTGGCTTCAATATATTTTTGGGGGGTAAAAAAATAAAGCTTTCCTGGGCATATAATCACTCCTTCCACATTCTAGGAAAAGAAGACCCTTCTGGTTCATGACAGGTTATCCCTAAAGAGAATAAATTTCCACAGTGGATAAAATTCCTTAGTGGGCCAATCCGATGCAACTTTATGAGAAGTGCAATAAAACTCGGGGCAGCAGTCTCAGAGCCATAAAGCATTCCTTGGTGCTGCTCATCAGGATGAAAACCTACAGGCCCTGCACTCTCCTGTTGTTTGTTTGTAATCGGTCGCTCTTGGTTTCCTGCACAATTCATTTGAACTGTTATTCGAAATCACATGAAAAAATTATTGCCTTTGGACAGCAAGTATCAGTAAAAGTGCACTGCAGCTTCTACTGGATTCCTTAGATGGAGCTGGGTGCCCACAGGGGAAGACACAGCGTTTGTATTAAATGGTCGAACACTGTCGGCAGCGTGCGGTTTGAAGACACCAGGTGAAGGAGAGAGGCGGGTGCCCTGCCTGGCGCCAGCCGCGTCTGCCCCGCGCAGGCGGCCCTGGCCTCCTGACATCGCGCCCAGCCCTTGGGTGGGGTCAGGAATTAGATATTCTAAGACCCAGATACTAGAAAGTACTACCAAAACAAGACATCCAAAAATTCTGGTTTCTTATTTATGGACCTAGAAAGATAAGATAGTTTCAAAAGGCTGAAATACACCAAGTTTGCTATATATTTAAACTCTGAGTCTAAACCGAGAGGAACACGTGACTAGAAAAAAAGGAGGTGGTAAATAAGCGTTCTCCTAAGTGTCCACTAGGGGGAATCAGGTAGGAGAAAACCACCAGAGGCTGCTGTGCCTCAGCCAATCAGTGCCTGTGTCTTCGTCAGATCAGTAATCTAATGTGCATAGATTCTAACAGTTGAAACTCCTTGGTTTTAATCAAGCAGTATTTTTCATCTTTAATAATTAAGCTGAGAAGTTTAAAGCCAGGCACTATTTCCTTATATCTAAACATGTAAAAGATGAAATGTAATATTTATCTATACTGATGCTAAAGTCATATCTTCACAGAAATTGAGACTAACTTTTGGGGAAAAAAAGCCAGTTCCCCCAATAAAATAATAATAATATTAAAATAACCGGAAGAGATGAAATCTCTTTCCTCTTGGATAGGAAGCACGTGGTGGTAGGTCCTGGTAATAAAATCCTTCCCAATTTGAGTTTAACATCCACAGTAAAATGGTATCATGGCAAACGCCTGCTTGTTCCAATGTCACCACCTCTGCTTTCTGCAGCACTGGGGACTAACCCCGGGTGCTCGGCCACTGAGCTACACCCCACTCCAATTTTACCTGAGACAGTGTCTCGCTGACTTATCCAGTAGGACCCACTGGAATCCTCCTGCCTCAGCCCCGAGTGGCTGGGATCACAGGCATGTACCCTGTGTCTGGCTTGACCCAGAATTTGATAGTTTCTGGTTCTCTACATAAATCAGTTTCTTTGGGCTCAAAAGTAGTTAATTTATAACAAAATTCACAGGAAAACCTTTTTAGTTGGTCTGTTATCTGACTACCAACACTTGCCTCCTGGAATTGTTCCACTAATGTACTACTCCCACTTCTGTTCTGAGGATCAAAGGGACGCACCTAGAGTACACAGTACACTTTAAAATGCAATCTTTCATTGAGGCCTCACATCAAGGGAAAGGGCTGTACTACGATCCTGAAATGGCGGCACGATTCCAAACTCCTCTCACATGCTCTCCACAAAGCAGCAACTTTTTAATCCCTGGGTGGCATCTCTGAGAAGTCAAATGTAAGCCCTGTCAGATCGGCGCCTTCCTGGGCAGCACATACATTAAACATGAGAGGTAAATAAAGATATCCACTCACCGTTTTGCCTTGGAGGCTCTGGGGACTAATAGACTGTAACGTGAGGCCCGCCGGCATGGACCTTCTGTCAGGCACGTAGACGTGCTAGGGAAGAGAGGCAGAGCGTCATTCTGTGGTGAAGCTCTCGGCGCCATGATGAGAAACCCCAAGTTCATCTCACAAAATACCATGAGAATGAAAGAAGAGAGACACAGCGCTCCTATCTGACTAACACCTATGCTGATGAACACAGCTGCCGGGTCCAGTGGCTGTCAAATGCTCTGGTCTCAGGAAACCCCTGACCTTTTCTTTCTTTTTTTTTTTGTGTGGCACTGAGGATGAAACCCAGGGGCTTCCTACCTTTGGGCTATACTACCTTACCTATTTTTTTTTTGTCTGGAAACAGGGTCTCACTAAGTAGCTGAGGCTGGCTTCGAACCTACACGATCCTCCTGTCTCAGCCTCCCAAGTGCTGGGATTACAAGCCTGGAGCACCGCGCCCGGCTCCCCGGCATTCTTAAATAGAAGTCTAGTTACCACAGGCGAATCTGCTTTATGCTC
Organism: Muscardinus avellanarius; assembly: GCF_963383645.1. NCBI lineage: Eukaryota > Metazoa > Chordata > Mammalia > Rodentia > Gliridae > Muscardinus > Muscardinus avellanarius. The sequence continues at coordinate 108,718,526 of NC_137797.1, read as the reverse complement.
CGCTCATCTTAATGTCTGTCTGGGTTTTCAAATCTGCTTCCGCATTGACTCTGCTGTGATCATCTCTTTTAGTAGAAATACATTCAGAAGACCCATCTTTGGCCAGGCGCGGTGGCACGTGCTTGTAATCGCAGTACTTGGGAGTCTGACACAAGGGGATGGCAGGTCCATGGCTAGCCTTAGCGAGACACTTTTCAAAATAAAAAATAAAATAGGGCTGGGAGGTATAGTGTAGCCCAGAGGTAGAATAGCTCCTGGGCCCAATCCCTAGTACCAAAAGAAAGAAAAGAAAAGAAGAGAAAAGAGAAGAAAAAAAGAGAAAGAAAGATGATCCTCAATACATATACTTGGGAAAGGAAAAACTTTAATAGTTTTAAAGAAAAAGAAAAAAGAAAACAAAAAAACAAAAGCCAAAACCCCAGCCCTAGCCGGGCATGGTGGCACATCACGTGCTTGGCATCCCAGCACTCGGGAGGCTGAGACAGGAGGACCGAGGTTTGTGGCCAGCCTCAGCTACTTAGTGAGACCCTGTTTCAAAATGAAGAATAAAAAATACCGCGGGGGTGGGGGGATAGCTCTGAGGTCAAATACCCTTGGGTTCTATCCCCAGACCCGCAAAACAAAACCAAAACCCAACCCTGATACTCCTTTCAGTTGTTTTTGTTTGTTTGTTTGGTGGTACTGGGGTTCCTGGAAGCCCTTCTACCTCCGGGCTCCACTCCCAGACCTATTTTATAGGTTTTATTTGGAAACAGGGTCTCTTAAGCCAGCGTGGCTGGCTTCGAACTTCCGCGATCCTCCTGCCTCTGCCTCCCCAGCGCGGGGATGACGAGCGTGCCACCGCGCCCGGCCTCTTCTTGCAAAGCGCTGCCTGCGTCCGTCAGTGGACTCTGGCCCCTCTGCACCTGCGTCCATCAGTGGACTCTGGCCCGCGCTTACTGCGTTGCATCTTCACCCAGCATGACCAGCGATGCGCAGCAGGTCCCCGTGGGACCTGGTGCGTGGGTTCTTAAGACCCAGTGTCAACACACTTCTGCATCAATACCAAAGCATCACGTTTGTCAATATCACCATCAGTCTTTAAGCCTGGAAAGCCATCAAGCTCAAAGTGGCAAATACACCATTTCCAAATTTTTGCTTGAACACTCCAATGTTGCTGTTGGTGACAAGGACCATCAGTTGCTCTCTCTGAAGTGACAGGCTTACATTTCACTTTGAAAGTGCGTCTGTCAAACATCAAGTCTGAATCATCATACTTGTCTTTTGTTCCTTCAAGCAGAACTGGTTGTTCACAAAGCAGTCCGCTCCCTGGGCACCGTGGTGAAGGCCTGGCGTCCCAGTGCTTGGGAAGCGGAGACAAGAGGACTTCATGGTCAGCCCTAGCAACTTAGTGAGACCCTCATAAAATTAGTGAGAACCTGGTTCCAAATTAGAAATAAATCTGTCGGGGAGTGTAGCTGAGGGTTCAATCCCCCACACTACAGGCACACATACAAAAAAAACAAAATAAAAAAAGAGGACTGGGGGTGGTAGGGTAGCAGCTCAGAGGTAGAACGCCTCTGGGTTCAACCCCCAGTACAAAAACATAAAAATAAAAAATGCTAGTTTAGTTTGCAACTCAAGTAGTCAAAACGTCCCCCTGAGACAACTATCACTGGTACTTTGGTAAGCAACAGAAATGCTTTATGCACATTTCTACTTTATTAATGCTATATTAAGAAGATACGAAACTAGTTCATCAAGGGGATTCTTAAATGCACCTATTACTTTACTCTGATCTAAGCTACGGTGGCAGGAGCTTCACTCACGAGTCTTTACGTGTGCGGCGGGAGCACTGAGCAGTTCTTTGTTAGGATGAAAGCTGTTCTGAGCTCACAGGTGCTCAGGAAGGCTGTGCAGACCCTGGGGATCTGTGGGGGACGGGGAGCTCCTCGCTCAGGAGCGCGTGGACCACACTTAGAGAGCACTCATGAGCACTGCAAGGATCGTACGGAGGACAGGCCTGGCAGCTCTCGGGTACTGGGCGCAGGAGCAGCTACAGGTAATACGTGTCCATCTCCCATTCTATCTCTTGTTGAAACGGGTGATATACTCTGGCCAAGAACACCGAAACCACTAAAAACCACGGAATGTGCAATTTCGCCTCTTTGACATCAAACCTTAAGTGGCATTAGATCAGGTTTTTCTTGTACATTTTTCCTCTTTCTGTGGGTCACAAGTTAGCCTTTGGATGTACTCAATGACGGAACACTGAACTCGGTTACAGGGTTAAAGTGAGGCTTTTCTTAGGCCAGCAAGAGCCAGGGAGGCAAACAAAGGTGTGTGTGTGTGTGTGTGTGTGTGTGTGTGTGTGTCTCTCTCTCTCTCTCTCTCTCTCTTTTTGTGGTGCTGGGATGGAACCCAGGGTCTGCACATGCCTGGCAAGTGCTCAGCCTCTGATCCACCCCCAGCTTGAAAGTGTTCTTCAAAAAAATTCTAGATTTATTCACTAATTTCTAACAAATGCTTAATTATGGAAATCTCCAGCAAGCGCCCTGCGCAATAGTGCAGCTGAAGGACCCGGTCTGTCACTAGGCTAGGAAGGCGCGTCTCTATTTCTGATTTGTTTACTTTGGGGTACGGGTTAAATGCGGGGAAGCTCTACCACTGAGGCGCGCCCTCAGCCCTCTGCATTTTTATTTTGAGACTGGGTCTTGCTAAGTTGCTGTACACTGGCCTTGAGCCTGCAATCCTCCTGCCTCAGTCTCCCGAGTCCTGAGATTACAGGCACGTGCCACTGTCCCAGGCTAGAAGGAGCATTTTTAAATGGCTTAAGGCAAGATATTATTTAGGTAGGACTAAAAAGAAAATGACTTTTCTCTCACTTTAGGACAGACTTTCAGGAATTGGATGCATACTGGGTAACTGACCAACACAAATGCATTAGCACTACGCAAAGCTGATCGATACAAAGCACTGAATTGACTTCAAATAACTTGCTAAGAAACTCATCTGAGGTGCAAATTCAACGTGGTCTGCGGGCTGTGCACGTAGCTCAGTGGTCATGTTTGCCCAGCATGTGAGGGCCTGGGTTTATTTCCTAAAACTACAAAGGAACAAAACCCCAACCCCCAAACTTACCATCTTCATCTGTATCTTAATGTTTTTATTTTTTATTTTTTTGTGGTACTGAGGATGAAACCCAGGGCCATTCTACCTCTGAGCTACACCCCAGCCCTGTTTTTTTCAGTCTTTTTTAAAATTCTGAAACAGTCTTACTGAGTTGCAAAGGGCCTTGCTAAGCAGATGAAGCTGTCCACGAACCCGCAACCCTCTGGTCTCAGCCTCCAGAATGCTGGGGTTACAAGCATGCACCACCACGCCCGGCTTAATTTTTTAAAAATGTAGATACCATCAAGCATTGTTAGTCTCTTAATCTCTATGATTAAATTGAGTATATAGCCGGGCGTGGTGGCGCACACTTATAATTCCAGCACCTGGGAGGCTGAGACAGGAGGATCGGATTGCACAGATTCGAAGCCAGCCTCAGTTACTCAGTGAGACCCTGTTTCCAAACAAAATATAAAATAGGTCTGGGAGTGTAGCCCAGAGGTAGAAGGCCCCTGGATTTCAACCCAGCACTACTAAATAAAACAAACAAACAAAACAAACAAACAAATAAACTGAGTATATAAGGAGATCTCAATATACCATATAGTCAGCTGTCAGAAGATGAAGTTAACACTTTTATCCCAGCAACTAACAGGATGAGCTTGATACAAGATGGAAGGTACAGCAGAAAAAGTAGGTGTAAGGCTTGCAGGAAAAATGTGTGTGTGGTCTCAACCTACAGGAGAGCTGCTGAGAGGCACCCTCGGATGGACGGGAAGGTTAATACATTTGCCCAAAGACCCATTTCCGCCTCCTGTGAGATGAAGTTCTGCAAGCCGGGGCTCCAGGGCCACTGGGACCTTACAGCACGCCGTTCCTCTGCCTGGCTATCTGCGCTCCCAGGAGAGGGCTGGGCCTGGCACCTCACCCTGGGCAGCACCGTACCCTGGCCGGGCACCTCACCCTGGGCAGCATCTCACCTTGGGTGGCACCTCACCCTGGGCGGCACCTCACCTTGGGCGGCACTGCACCCTGGCTGGGCACCTCACCCTGGCCGGCACCTCACCCTGGGCGCCATCTCACCTTGGGTGGCACCTCACCTTGGGCGGCATCTCACCCTGGTGGCACCTTAACCCTGGATGGCGCCTCACCTTGGCCTGGTGCGCCCGGGGCCTGCGCTCCAGGGTCACATCTCCGCTCTGCATGGGCGACGTCACCTCCCTGTAGGCCCGCTGTGGGGAGAAGCTGTGGTAGGCGGCCGCTGGGTGAGAGGGTGAGGCGGGGAGCGGGTGCGGGGCCTGCTCAGCGAGGCCCGCCATGGCGTGGGGGCCGCTCAGGGAGCTGTGTGGCGGGAGGGCGCTCTGCCTGTGGTAGAACTGGCGTTGCTGCCACTCGTAGAGCTGCCACATGGTGTCGTCCCGCATGGACCTTCGCTTGTCCTCGGTCACCTCGCCGGGGCCCGCCGTGGGGATGCCACACAGGCTCTCGGGCCTGGTCTTGCTGTTTCTGGGGAGTGTGCGATAACCTTCCGGGTAGCGGGCCACAACCTGGGCTCTGTGGCTTGGCATGTTTCTTGGCAGTGTTTGGTAAGACATTACTCTAAAATAAAAACAATAAAACAACGAAAAGTTTTTGGTGGTACTGGGGATGGAAGCCAAAGTCCCTATTTCTTTTTTTTTATTTTGAAACAAGGTCTCACTAAGTTGCAGAGGGCCTCAGTAAGTCGCTGAGGCTGGCTGTGAACCTCTGATCCTCCTGAGTGTTGGGCCTCCCAAGTATTGGGATTCTAGGTTACAGTATATCTCCTATTCTGGCAGGTAAAATATTTGTTAGGATGAATTTTTTTTTTTCCCGGTAGTGGGGATAGAACCCCAGGGCATTCTATCTCCAAGCTACAGCCCCAGCCCTATTTTTTATTCTTTATTTTGAAACAGGGCCTCAATGAGTTGCAGAGGGCCTCACTAAGTAGCTGAGGCTGTCTGTGAACCGCTATCCTCCTATCTCAGCCTCCCAAATCCTGGGATTACAAGTGTGTCCATTGATGCCTGGCTTATGACGTATACATACATACATACATACAGACATATATACATACAAACATACATATATGTATAAATATATATTTTTTTGGTGGCACTGGGGGGTGGAACCCAGAGGCTTTTTACCTCTGGGTTATAGTCCCAGACCTATTTTATATTTTATTTGGAAACAGGGTCTCACTAAGTTACTGAGAGCTTCACTAAGTAGCTGAGGCTGGCCTCGAACCTGCACGATCCTCCTGTCTCAGCCTCCCAAGCACAGGGATTACAAGCGTGCGCCACCACGCCCGGCTATGTATACATATTTTTTAAAGAATGGAAGTAACGGGGCTGGGGATCAGCCCAGTGGTACACTTGCCTAGATGTGTAAGGGCCAGGGTGTGAATCTCAGCACGGAGGCCAACAGGGGCCGAGATAGAAATCATTAACATTTAAATATTCTTATGAAATCGAGCTGCATGAACTCAATCCAGCAAGTCGGCGGCATCTACGGCAATTCCACAGAAAGACGGCTGGTTTCATGCAACTTAGTGAAGAAAGACGATACTCTGAGAACTGACGCTCACAGGCTGGTCTCAGGTCGGCTTCTACATTTAGCTGTGTTTATGGAAATAAACCCAGAACCTTATTCCCCTGGGTCTCCTCAGAAGGGTGAAGTCGGATCCCGTGCACGGATGGGCCGTGAGCTTTCTGAGTTTGCTTGTGGAGCAGAGACAGGAAACGACCTCTCAGTAGTAAGCAGACTGCCGCGTCTTCCTTTTCCTTGGGAGACCACAGCTGCTTGTGGGAGGGAGGGAGTATCACAGAACACTTGTGGCTCGGAGAAATCAGCTCTCATCTTTTCTAATTTGAAAATAAAAATGACTGGAAGCTCATAAAGCTCAATTCTTTTTTATTTTTGGGGGGTACTGGGCATTGAGCCAAGGGGCATCTGACAGTGGAGCTCTACCCCAGCCCCTTTCATTTTTCATTTTCAAACAGTCTTGCTGTGTTGCTGAGACCACGTACTGTTGTTTGTGCTGGTCTCGAGCCCGCGATCCTCCTGGGAGGGACTCTAGGCACGCACTCAGAAGAATGCCTCTCTTTATTATTTATTTACTGGTACTGGGGATTAAACTCGGGGGTATTCTACCTCTGAGAAACACCCCCCAGGCCTATTTTATTTTTTATAATGGGAGAGCCAGATCTCAGTCTCCCAAGAATTTGGATTATAGCTATGCGCCACCATGCCCTGTTCAGTTTACTATTAAAAATTTTAAAAAGCTTTGGTAAACATACACATTTGAGTTTGAGTTTATCTAAACTATCTTTGAGCCGGGCGTGGCAGTGCAAGTTTGTAATCCCAGTACTTGGGAGGCTGAGACAGGAGGACGGCAGGTTCGAGGACAGCCTCAGCAAGTAGTGAGACTCTCATCAACCTAGTGAGAGCCTGTTTATAAAATTAAAAAAAAAAAATAGGACTGGGGATGTAGCTTAGAGGGAGAATGTCTCTGGGCTCAATCCCAAGTACCATGAAAACAAAAACTCTCTGAGCTAACCTCATGCTAGGTTAAATATATTATATATAAAAAAAAGTTTAAAAGCCAGGTATGGTGACGCACACTTGTAACCCTAGTTCTTAGGAGGCTGAGACAGGATGGCAGGTTTGCAGCCAGCATAAGCTACTTAGGCTCTCTGCGACTTAGTTTGAGACCCTGTTTCAAAATAAAGAGTAAAAATTAAAAAGGGCTAAGGATGTAGCTCGGAGGTAGAATGGGTTCAATCTCAGTACTGGAAAAAAAAAAAAAAGGGAATCAATTAAAAATTCTGTATGAAGTTAGTATTTATGTTTCCGCATTATCTTTGGAGAGTTGGAATTCAAATTCTAAATGAATTCTTTTATAACAACCACAAGAAAAATGTAAATTAAAATGAGCAAGATTAAATTATGAATGTTTATTTTATTTTTGCAGGTCTGGGGATGGAACCCAGAGGCATTTGACCTCTGAGCTATACCCCTCCCCTATTTTTTATTCTTTATTTTGAAACAGGCCCTCACTAAGTTGCTGAGGGCCTCACTAAGTAGCTGAAGCTGTCTCCGAACTGCAATCCTCAGGTCAGCCTCCTGAATGCTGGGATTACAAGCGTGCACCACCACCCCTGGCTTGAATGTTTATTTAAAATAAAAAAAAAAGAAATATAATCAACTGGGGATGTAGCTCAGAGGTAGAATACCCCTGGGCTCAATCCCCAGCACCAGAAAGAAAGAAAGAGAGAAAGAAAGAAAGAAAGAAAGAAAGAAAGAAAGAAAGAAAGAAAGAAAGAGAAAGGAAGAGAAAGATCGGTAGGTTGGTTCATTTTACAGTACCATCTTCATGGGCAGCTGTTGGGGTCAGAGTTCAGGTACTCATGATCAGGGTTGATAGGGTTCAATCGTTGGGGTCGTAACCCACTTTCATGGCTGTATCTGGGTGGTAACCGAGGCCAGTGGGGACGCTGGCTGGACAAGGTGAGCCCTGCAGAGTGGCCTTGGAGATTACATATGGCCCTGGTCCCTCAAACTCTCTCTCTCTGCTTCCGCTTCTGCTCCCTACCGCCTACGTCCTGAGACAGACTCTCTTCACATGGACAGGACCCCCACACCCAAGGACACAGTGAGCAAGCACATTCTCTTCCTGTAAGTTGTGTGGTCAGTGGTTTAGAGCACGGTAGTGGGAACATTCAGACGCCATCCAGGGTCATCGTAATGAGTGGATGTGTATGTGTGAGCGCTGGGCCTGTGGGCCGGGTCTGCCGTCCCCACCCAGGGTCAGATCCCCACTGGCTCACGGTTCGGCATCTTGGAGAGAGTGGTGGAGGAGTAAGGCAGGGCTGGGTGAGAGGAGCCTGGGTCCCCCCACCCCTGGAAACTTCATCTCTAGACAACTAAGTCTTTCCTTACGCTGGGCCAGGAACAATGACTCATTGCCATCAACAATGCAGGATGACAGAACAGAGAGACAGAAAATACACTTACAAACCGGGTGCAGTGGCCCATGCCTGGACTCTCAGTACTTGGGAGGCTGACACAGGAGTTTGGTAGGTTTGAGGACAGCCTCAGCCAATAATGAGACTCTCATCAACTTAACGAGACGCTGTTTCAAGATAAAAATAAAATAGGGCTGGGGGTGTGTGGCATTCAGGTGGAAGGCCCCTGATTTCAATCCCCAGGACTACACACAATACATATATTTATATGGCTGGGCGTGGTGGCACATGCTTGTAATCTCAGTACTTGGGAAGCTGAGGCAGGAGGATCATAGGTTTGCGGCCAGCCTCAGCGACTTAGTGAGGCCCTCCACAACTTTGGGAGACCCTGTTTCAAAATAAAAATAAAATAGGGCTGGGGGTGTAACCTGGAGGCAGAAGGCCCATGGGTTCCATCCCACACACTACACACTCGCGCGCGCGTGCGCGCACACACACACACACACACACACACACACACGATATTTACTTGTATGTGATCACGAGAAGTAAATGACATCCTAATGGACCTGTAACGTGAGACACAATTTAAAGCACCACTCTGAAGCGACAGCTCAGAAACCGATCTTGGTGACACAGCAGGGGACGCGGGCTCCTAATGGCGGGGCACTCACCCCCTGGTTTCTTCCTCGTGGCCTCTCCCCTTCTGGATTTTGATCCACTGCTCCAGCTGCTGCATGGAGTTGGTCCTCTGTAGGGCGCGGCCGGCCTCCGTGTGCGAGGGCCCTGTGTGTGGGTGCGTGCCACCTCTGAGGTCGGCCAGGCTGGCGTTGTCGACTCTGTTTTCTGAACTGTTCACATTGACTGGTCTGTAGTGCGCAGTCGGAGCCGGGCACGAAGACCCAACGTCATAGTCAGAGGACAGAGAATTCAGCTTCACACTGGTAATTTTTGTTAAAGGCCTATCCTGGCCATCCTTCTGGAATCCGTATTTTTCGGCTTCCAGTGCCTTTTTTTCTTCCATTCTGCTTATCTCCTTGTTCTTCTGGTTGTTCTGGGCTTCCGGTTTAATGAGCACTCTGTGGTTGGGAATGTTATTGGTCTCTTTACCTGGAGCACTTTCAGATGCAATCTTGTCCACTCTGAAATGAGAGAAGAAGGTCACAGTGAAGTGGGTGAAGCGCACGTCAGCCTGAGCTGAACCTGGGAAAACTTGACATTAGGAAAGCAAGCAGCAAACAGAGCCAGGGCCGCAGGGGGCTGTCTGCCCGAACCCCCAGGCCACGCCTAACACTCAGCACACCATGCCCGAACCCCCAGGCCACGGTCTAACACTCGAGCACACCAGAATGCACAAAGAGAAAGGGGAAAACATATGCGTGAGAAGTACTGAGCCGGCGGTCGAAGCGGCGCACGCTTGTAATCCCAGCATTCGGGAGGCGGAGACCGGAGGATCGCGGCCCATGGACAGCCTCAGCCACTTAGCAAGAGTTTTGCAACTCAGTGAGACCCCGTTTCAAAAATAAAAAGACTAAAAAATAGGGCTGGGTGTAGCTCGGAGGTACACAGCCCCTGGGTCCCACCCCCAGCACCGCAAAGAAAAAAAAAAAAAAAAAGAGCTGGAGGGAGCACACTTGTAATCCTCGTACTGGGGACACTGAGACAGGAGGATCACAGGTTCAAGGACAGCCTCAGCAGTTTAGTGAGGCCCTTAGCAACTTAGTGAAACCTTGTTTCCAAGTAAGAAATAAAATTGGCCTGGGGGGTGCAGCTCGGAAGTAAAATGCCTCTGAGTTCAATTCCCAGAACCACACACACACACAAAGTCCTGGAGGGAGAATGTGGTATGTGACCGGCCATTAGAAATCTGGAAAGAAAGTAAACGAGACTTCTCTGAAACTGTTAAACCGGTGCACACCTAAAGGAGCACAGTAGCCTCGCGTGACGTACACACGGCTCCCGCCTCGAGGGACAAGCGAGTGTGTGTGTGGACAGGGCTGTGCCAGGGATTGAGGCCTGACGCCGTCCCAGCTCGGAGCCGTGAGCCGAGGACTGACCTCTGGCGGTCTGTGGCTCGAGCTAGTGCCCCAGCCTCTCGGTCCCGGGAGGAGCTGCGGCGCCAGGTCAGAGGGCCGCAGCCACGGCGGCCGGCCCAGGCCTGGCCTCGGGTCTGCGGGCCCAGCCGAAGCCGCTCACCCGACGGCCAGCGAGTCGCCACCCCAGCTGCGAGGACTGCGCCTTCTGGGTGAGAAGCAGCTTTCCTGAGCCAGTCATCCCCAGGCCCCGACAGGACCGAGCCGAGGGAGCCTGCACGGAATGCCAAGGCCATGCCGCTCGGGAGCAAGGTGCCTATCAGACCTGAGGGTGGCACTGCCACCAAGCTCGTCACGTGTGGGGATACAGCCCCCACGTCTATCTATATGCAACTGAAAGGCAAGAAACACAGGTATCTATGATGCCTTAGAAGCGGTTACTGAGGACAAGTGAAAAAAAACTGACCATCTTCTCGGATGGGTACGCATCTATGTACTGACCATCTTCTCGGATGGGTACGCATCTATGTACTGGTACAGTTAAGTCAGAGACAGAGCACAGCATCCAGATGGGAAGTAACAGCAGACACTTGAAGTTTCCTAAGACAGGCTACAGAAGGCAAAAATCATGGGAGATACCCACTAGAAAAGCAAAACTGACCCTTGTTAAACTGGGGGCAAGAGTTCCTTTTCTTCCTCTCAGCAGTGGGGATGAACCCAGGGGGATTCTACCTTTGAGCTATCCTCCCAGCCCTAGTTGTAATCTTCATTTACAAGTGTGCGCCACCGCGTCTGGCTAACGGGGAGGTTGTTCTTTTACAATGAATATTAAATCTTTCTAGAAAACAAATCTATCACTAGTCTATCTAAAGTTTGTTTGTTTGTTTACTTATTTATTTTTGTGGTACTGGGGATTGAACCCAGGAGCATTCTACTTCCAAGGATACCTCCATCCCTATTTTTTATTCTTTGTTTGAAACAGGGTCTAAGTTGCAGAGGGTCTCACTAAGTAGCTGAGGCTGGCCATGAACCTGCGATCCTCCTGTCTCAGCCTCCCAAGTACTGGGATTACAAGCATCACCAGGTCTGGTTAAAGTTTTATTTTAAATTAAACTACAGCGCCTTTCCCCTTAACAATTTATCATTAAAGAAAGATAATAAAGAGACACATACATGAAGACTCAAATTCTCTCATGGATGGAATTAGAGTATTATGTTAAATGAAATAAGCCAGGCAAAGAAAGACAAAACCTTCACGTTCTTACATGTGAAACCGAAATTGTTCATCTCCAAGAAGCAGGCATAGGAAGGAGTTAGCAGAGCCTGGGAGTGAGGGAGGGAGGGCAGAGGGCGAGGAGAGCTGGACGAGGGGCGCGGGGCGCAGATGGGGAGGAGAACGGCTTCTCATGCTGCATGGCACAGGAGGCCGCCACGGCTGACCATGATTAACTGAGTATTCCAAAATAACCAAGAGAGGATTCTGAATATTCCCACATGAAGAAACGATGGATGTGTGGTGACAGGCAGGCCTGCTCTGATCATGACTGTCTTGAAATGTCACTGTCTTCCGTAAGTCTACATAATGACTGTACATCAATTAAAAATACAAATATAAGCCGGGCGTGGTGGCACACGCTTGTAATCCCAGCACTTGAGAGGCTGAGACAGGAGGATCG
>NC_137797.1:108495427-108706542 GCF_963383645.1 Muscardinus avellanarius | reverse complement strand
GTACTGGGGTTCCTGGAAACCCTTCTACCTCCAGGCTACACTCCCAGACCTATTTTTTTTTTTAATATTTTAAATTTGGAAACAGGGTCTCTTACGCCAGCACGGCTGGCTTCGAACCTGTGCGATCCTCTTGTCTCCACCTCCCAAGCGTGGGGATGACAAGCGTGGCCACCTCGCCCGGCCTGTTTCTTCAACTTTTAATGCCATCAATGATATGTACCGGTGTGGTTCACATGTGAAAGACTCTATGACTTCAGGAGAAATGAACTACTTAAAAACTCGGTATTTTATCTCATAGGTGATTAGGTCCTGATAAACACTTTAAGTATTTTGACCACACAGCAAAGGGTTGCCCATTACTCTAAAACCAAGCAAACAAAATACTTTCTTTTACTTAAGAAATGAAATCGTATAATCGGGTGCCTTCACTCTGAATGACTAAACCTAACGGGTGGGTCTAGTGGCCACAGCCAGAAGGAGAAGAAGGCTGATAATTCTGGGAAGAGAGGGCACAGTGACCGAGGACTGAGCTCAGGGCGGCGCCTCCCAGGGCTCGCCCCCTCTGGCAGAGACAGCGTCTCCTTCACCGCCGAGGCTGGCCCCACACGCCACTGCCCCGTTTTAGTTCCTTCAAGTCCTGGGATTACATGTGTGCAGCGCCGGGCCCAGCTGAGACCAGTACCTTGGACAGACCAGGCACTCTCAGTAGCCTGGTCTGCTGACACACCCACACACGCAGCTGAAAGCCGACACACACTCACACCACTGGCTCGAGGGCTGCCAGGAGCCAAGCCAAAAACTTAGACTCTTTCTCATCACCTCAACATATGAGTCATTATAATCTTTTTATCATGGTAAATTAAAAAAAAGTAGAATAAGTTAAAATTGAGAAAAATATGTTAACAGGCAATATTGAAATTTCTTGGAAATCAAACATTTTAGTTATACATGGATTTGTGTATTCTGAGCAATTCCCTACAGTGTTTGCTTTCAAGTTAAAATTAACGAGGATTTAAAGTTAACCCTTCCACCCACACATTTTCTTTTTGTGCATTCAGGCAATTTTTCCACATGAAATCCCAAAGCAGATCCCCTCCTACGGCCCCTCAAATGCACAAGCGCACAGAGTTGAGGTGGTTTTCTTAAAGACAAGCGTCCTAGCGTCCTGGCCGAACCCACTCATTCTATTCCTTTCTCCAGCTCCAGCTGACTACCACTGACTGGAAACAAAGCTCAATTACATCATAAATCTTCCTTCAAATGATAGAAACATAATTTTTACAATAAAAGCACATTTATTCAACTTCTATTTGTGTAGTTTGAGAAACACATTTCCTCTGCCTTGATCTTAATACAGTTGAAGAATATTAAAATGAGTCACATCTTCAAGGAGAGAAGAGAGTCAACACTTAGACCCATTCAGACAGCACATATCTATGTCACCAAGGAATCAGAGTAACGGAGTTTTTAAGAAAGAAGGTACAATTGACTTAAGAAGTGGAGGTATTCAATAATAATTAAATGCTTGCTGAACTAGTTTCAGAAGATACTCATCAGAAAACAATCATAATTAACCAGAAAATGTTAGCTAAATGAAAATCCTTAAAATGTCGTATTGTAATTTATTTAAGTTAAAAATATCAATTTAAAATAAATGTGATTAAATTAATTTCATGAAAATAAATTATCTTCTCAGACTTAGGATCTCTTAAAAAACCACTGTCTGGAAGGCTAAAATTCGCGTAGCTCTAAGATAACAATAAAAAAACGTACTTACCGAAAATTTAAGGTAATTCTGTAAGAAGAAAGAACATTGAGTTTGAATGGTCGGTTTCGAGATTGAGCCCAGTGCACCAACAGCTTAAGATGGGTACAGAGGAAAGGTGAGCTAAAGATGGCGCCAGCTTAAGCCCAGGGCCTGCCTGACACAGACACGAACTAAGCTGCTTCCCGAGGGAAGGGACCGCCTGTCCTGGCCTAGAGCGGCTGCTGGGGAGGGCGCCTGCAGGCGGGCCACCGAGGTGGACCAGGTGCCCCTGCGGCTTTACCTTCTCACGGGCTCCGTCTGCACCAGGGCAGCGTCTAGCATGGCTCTCATCCACAGCTCCATCTCCTTTCCTGTATCAGTGCAGAAATAATAGGTCCGCATGTTTGGGTGGGCTGCCTGGTTGAAAACGACACGATCATTTTATCATAAAAATATGGAAATCTGGAAAGAAAAAGAAAAAAGATAAGTGGCGCTTTATGGAAACCATTATTAGTATCGAATTTTAGAGAAAGCAGACTTGTGGTTTATATAAGGACTTGAGAAAAACAACTATTAATCTTGAAAAAGATATGATAAGTTATTTCCTCTTAACTTTTAAGTGTGCACTTTAAAGTAAAAAAATTAAATGTGCTTAGAAACAGCATCATAGCGCACGTCTATCACCCCAGTACTTGGGAGGCTGCAGGAGGATCGCAGGCTCAGAATGAGCCACAGTGAGATTCTGATTCAAAATAAGAACTGTTGTGGCTGCTTTTCACCCCCCTGCCTGCCTGCCTGCCTGCCTGCCTGCCTTCCTGGGGTACAACCTGGGGCTTTCTACCTCTGAGCCACACGCCTCGCTCCTTTCACTTTTTTTTTTTAAAGCAGGCGTTGCTAAACGGCTGCGGCTGGCCTCCCTCCTGTGATCCGCATGTCTCAGCCTCCTAGGTACTGGGATGAAGGCGTGTGCACACACCTGGCTCGGTCTGCCTCTCGATCAGAGGCACAGAAGAAGCTCCTAAGAGGCGGCACCAGGCCGGACACTCGTCTCCACCCCCGAGTGACAGGGCGTAGGAGGAGGGGCAGGTGCACCTGACAGAGGCAGGAAAGGAAGCTGAGGCCAGAGTGAAGGAACGCTCCTAATTCCCACTTTAAGATGCAGTGGGCCAGCCGGCCCGGTGGCCATACTTGTAATCCCAGCATTTGGGAGGCTGGGACAGGAGGATAGTGGCTCGTGGACAGCCTCAGCTATTTGGAGAGACTTTGCCACTTAGTGAGACCCTGTTTCAAAATAAAGAATAAAAAATAGGGCTGGGAGGGTACCTTGGAGGTAGAGTACCCCTGGGTTCCATCCCCAGTGCCACAAAAACGATGCCATGGTCCAGGCACAGCGCCCGGGTCAGTCGTCCTAAGCAGGCATATTCCAAGTTCAAGGCCCTCCAGGCAACTCAGTGAGCTCCTACTAGAGATAGAAATGAAAAGGCTGGCGATGTAGCCCAGGGGTAGGGTGGCTCTGGGTTCAAGTCCCTGGCACTGCTGCCACCCGGCCCACACACAGCAAAAGAAAAGAGAAAATCAAAGAAAAGCCGTGCTCATTTCAGTTGGACATTCAAAGACAAGGAAAAAAAATGAACGAGGGCTGTCTCGGATAGAGTGAGGAAGAGAAGACAACTAGTAGGTAGTTCATCTGCCAAATAAAGAGTGAGAGGTGGAAGCCCGGACCACACACTTGACTCCAAGATCTTAACCGTTTGTTTCGTCAACAATATCAAATCAGCCTTTGGAAACCTTTTCTTGGGTATACACAAATTCAGTAAATGCAGCCACTGAAATACCGGTAGAGCCAACAAATCTCACTTGACCGTGCCAGAGAGAAGCACATGGAAGCAGTTTGAAAGAAACAGTTCAAACGCTCTGTTGTTAAAATAACTGCAAGTCCACAAGGCGTCTGTCTGCGTGTGGAGCCTGTGAGGGAGGGAGCTGCCGAGTGGGCGCCCCCTACAGGACCGCGCGTGCCAGGCGGGGCGTCCTGCGCCACGCGCCTGCCTGTGCTCTTACCCGTGGGAGCAGCAGCGCAGCAGCAGCGTTGTCAGCAGTTAGTAATACAGCAGCTCATCAGTGCAGAGAGACACCACAGAGGAGAGAATGGGAAACAGCAATTACTATTCTTGTTGCAGATAAGGTAAAATTAAACTAAACAGTTACTGAGAATATAGGCTGGGTGTGGTTAAATAGTGACTGAGAATATATGCCAGGTGTGGTTACTTTTACTGCAATTTTAACATGTCAGTATTTTTTTTAATAGTCTACAAATCCAGGCAAATGCTTATAAAGAGAAATATTCAGTAAACATTTGCTAAATTGACAAGCAAACAAAAAATTTAAACCTTTGATCAAATCATGGTGTTGGCATTATGTAATTCTTCATGCATTTTAATTAAAGTTATTACATTATCAGCATTAAACTGTTACAGCAGCTCAAAAAATGTGTAGCTTTAGCTTCTCCTAGATTACTTACAGTCGCCAAGTTTATTCTGATCAATAATGACTCCTCCTCTTTTGTCCCCAAGTCTGTCAAATGCCACCCTCTCAATGAGGCTGCCCTCCACTCAACCCCTCAGCCACCCCTGTCTTTCCTCCTTTTTGTCTCCATAGCTAAGACTGTAATACATTAATTAAAGTAAGGAAAGTAAGTTCCTGAATTTGTGTATACCCAAGAAAAGATTTCCAAAGGCTAATTTGATATTGTTGACAAACAAACGGTTAAGATCTTGGAGTCAATTAAGTAAAGAAAGTTATTAAGGGAGCTAGGTGTGGGGGCCAAGCTTGTAATCCTAGCACTTGGGAGGCTGAGACAGGAGGATCACAGGTTCGAGGACAGCCTAAGCAAGAAGTGAGACCCTGTTTCCAAATAAGAAAATCGGTCTGGGGGTGTAGCTTGGAGGTACAATGCCTTTGGGTTCAATCCCCAGTACAAAAAAAAAGTTATTCAGTCAGCTGCAGTTCTGAGTATACTTAATGGGGATTTAGAATTGAATTAAATTTAGTAATGGTATAGAGCTTTTTGTTGTTAAGTAACAGCATATGTTATCCTTATTTGTCTTTTATTTAAAATACAATGTGCACATTAAATCTTTTATAGTTCTTAAAGATAAATGACCAAAAAAAAAAAAAAAAAAGGAAAGAAAGAAAGAGAGAAAGAAAGAGAGAAAGAAAGGAGAGGGGAAAAGAAGAGAGTTGGCCCTGGAATTTATTTTAACCACAGGCAGAGAGCAAAGCATGCTGCAGGGTTATTGAAAACAACAATTTCCTGACTTGGCATTACTGAAGTGGCCTCTTGCCGCGTGTGGCGGCACACATCTGTAATCCCAGCACCTGGGAGGCTGAGACTAGAGAATGACGGTCACGGGGTTGAGGCTAGCCATACCAACTTAGGGAGACCCCATTTCAAGAATAAAAAGTAAGAAGGGCTCAGCATGTAGTTTGGAGGTACAAGCCCCTGGGCCCATTGCCAGTATCTAAAATAAAAGTGGCCTCTCATCTGAGAATGCCTCACGAGCCAGCCACATCACAGCAGTGGGTGGGAAGGCATCCTGGAGGGGCTCCAGCCTGCCTACACTTTTTTTTTTTTTTTTGCAGAACTGGGGATGAAACCCAGGGGCATTCTACCTCTGAGCTGCACCCCCAGCCCTATCTTTTATCCTTGATTTTGAAACAGGGTCTCACTAAGTTGTGGAGTGCATCACTAAGTAGCTGAGGCTGGCTGCGAACCCAGATCCTCCTGCCTCAGCCTCCCAAATGTTGGGATTACAAGTGTTTACCACCACGCTTGACCTGCTTAAAATTTAAAATGACAGACTTAACTAACGTCTTAATTTCAGTGTTCTTAGCAAGGTATCTGATGATCATTATCTTTTCAACCTGCCTAATCATAAATATACATATCATGCTGAAATAGAGTTCTTTTGTAATAGCCTTCCCACAAATATATTACTAAAAATTTCAAACACATAGTAACTTTGAAAGACTAGCACAATGGCCTCTCCAGCTACACTCATCCATCACCAGCATGCTGACAGCTGGCTTGAACTAGAGCCACTTAAAAGCAGAGGCACAAAGACACCTGCCCTGAAGATACCGAAATACCGACGTGTGCTTCCTAGCAGACACTATCCTCTACAACCCTATGACCATGAATTATCTTTGACGTAAAGCACTGTACCTGAAATATCTTTCTACAATAATCTACGGATCAATAACTCTTTAATCAATAAAAGTTTCAAACACAAAGTAAATCAGTGTGATTATTTCCTTACCTTAAAAGCATATTTGCGATTAATGTGATCCTCAGACGTAAGCATTGCTATCTGAAAGCTAGGTAATAGTATGCTTCCCAGGATACCCTCTTCTTTCTCATCTAAGAAATAATTTAATATCTTATTAGAGTTTTCAATGTTCTCAGAAGGCACAATAAAATTTTTCAAAATTTATTTGGACCAAATCAAAAGGTTTTATGCATAAGTGATCTACATTAATGTGTAGGCAGGTTTTTTAAAGGTTTTAAATGAAAATATCAACCAGCAGAAAGACATTTCTTTACTTTCAATTAGTTTTCCTTTTTCTTTTTGTGATATTGGGGATGGAACCCAGGGGCATTCTACCTCTGAGCTCTACCTTTAGCCCAATGTTATTCTTTTATTTTGAAACAGGGTCTCATTAAGTTGCAGAGTTTGGCTGAGAACCCGCAATCCTCCTGTCTCAGCCTCCCAAGAACTGGGATCACAAGTGTGCACCACCATGCCTGGCTTTAGCTTTCCTATTTTAAGCAAATCAAAGATTGGTCACACTCATCAAAGAAAATGCCACACACTGACATCACAAGCGACATGCTTCATTTTACACTGTACAAAATACTTTTACATGAATTAATTAGAATATGTTAGCATGTTAGTGGTGTCATGCACCCATTTTTAAGCGGGACTTAAATGCCCGGCCGCTGCGATACACAGATGGCCAGCTCCGCCGCTCGCTCGTCCGCCTGCCCCAGCCCTCGCTCAAGCTGCCACCAGTGACTGACCTCGAGGCCCGGCCCGAGCCACTCCGCCACCTCTTCCTGCTCTGTCCTCTAGCACACCGTCCTTGTTAGTTAGAGTTCTCTTTCTTTCCTCACTAGACCCTTAACCCCAGGAAGACAGAGGGATGGCAGAAGCCCAAAATGATTTCTGAAAAGGTAACTACTGTGCTATAAGAATTTTGTGCTATGGCTGGGCGTGTAGTCATCGTGCTTGGGAGGCTGAGGCAGGAGGAGCGCACAGGTTTGAAGCCAGCCTCAGCTACTGAGTGAGACCCTGATTCCAAATAAAGTATAAAATAGGTCAGGGAGTATAGCCTGAAGTAGAAAGCCCCTGGGTTCTATCCCCACTACCACACACACACAAAAGAATTTCCTGCTACAAAAATATATAACTTTGAAGGTTTGCTGTACTAGTCACTGTGATACATAATAAAGCTCTAGGAATAAATTACAGTCCTACAGGGTAAGCACACAAAACATACTAAGGAATGGGACAAAACACGAATCTTCACACGGACTCACATTATTAACTTGCTACTTGGGGGAGAGCTATCTGGAAACCCAAAATATATAATTCACTAATATAGACTCAAGAGACAAGTTAATAAAGCTGTACATTGGGCTGATAAATTCACCAGTGAGAAAAGCTACAAATGGAAATAATTATTTTTATTGTATTTGCTGTGTGTTTACAAAATATCACAAGCCGGGCTTGGTGGTGCACACTTGTAATCCCAGCATGTGGGAGGTTGAGGCAGGAGGATTGCGCAGGTTCAAAGCCAGCCTCAGCTACTTAGTGAAACCCCCGTTTCAAAAAAAAAAAAAAAAAGGCCTGGGGGTGTCGCTTGGAAGTAGAATGCCCCTGGGTTCCACCCCCAGTACCAGAAAAAAAAAATATCACACACTTAAAAAGAAATTTTTTAACTTCCTTGTTTGTGGAGCAGGTGGTGTTACTTCCAAAATGGAAAAAGCTGCACTACGTAGATGTGATCGCATGGCTTTTTTCACTGACAGTGGGACAAAGCTTTGCTCTCACTGCACCCTCTTCATTCAGGTACATTTCAGCAATATGAAAAACAATGAATGAAATGGACATTCGGTGTAAAAGGTAAAACAAAACAAACAAACAAAAGCAGGCACACCATCATCCATTAGAGAACATGACAAGCAAGAAAGTGAGCCAGAGTCTAATTTGAGTCCATGGTGTTTATGTCACGGTTATAATCAGAAAAAGCTCATGAAGCCATCTTTGGTAAAGAGAAATTTCTGCCCAATACCTCTTCCTATATGCCATAATAAAACCATCTTTCCTCCAGGTGCTCCAGCGCCCGAGGGTTGTGGGTGTGTGTGGCCTGGGTGGCTCCCGGCCCTGGGATGACCTCGGGCCCCAGGCTCAGCAGGTCAGCCCCGTCCTTTGAACTCAGGACACACTGGGGCTCCACGGAAGCCTGGCGCGAGGGCAAATGCGCCAGTACACAGAATGCAGTCAGCACACAGCTGAGTCGGCATGGCAAGCTGAATAGAACACCACTCCTACAACAGCTCCATCCTCTAGCAAATGAGCACCCGAAGAGGTCCCCCCAGCTTCTCCAAGGCTCTAGTCCTGGCTGCTCCACTCGGCCCTGTATCGAGCCTGCCCCAGTGCTGGGTCACTTCCCAGGACAGAGTGCTCAGGCACAGGACCCAGCAAGGCCAAGGCGAAGCGGGGGGCTGGAGCCAGTGTCCTAGGAACACCCGGCATGCCTCTACGCACCGGCCCACCACAGGCTTCCAGTCTCAGGGACACACTGGGACCAACAGAATCTCAACCTTTCACTGCATCCAAGTGACACTTTAGATTCCTCATTTTGACTTTAGCTTTGAAGGCATGGGAACAAGATAAGAGATAAATACAATTACAGACGGGTCAATAATATTATCTCTGATGGGAATATATCAAAACTGTCCTCTGGGCTCTTGGCTTCTGGTTCACATGCTAGTGCTTTCTCTACAGTGTACAGTTGACACTACTGCTCTTGTATTTGAGATGGAGTTTGGCTTCACTGGGATGACAAGCAAATGCCCCCCTTTTGGCCTTGATTTACCTTTTTTTTTTTGGTACCGGGATTGAACCCGGGGCATTCTACCTCTGAGCTACATCCCCAGACCTTTTAATTTTTTATTTTGAAACAGGGTCTTGCTGAGTTGCTGGGGCTGGCATCAAACTTGTGATTCTCTGGTCCCAGCCTCCCAAGTACCAGGACTCAGGCGTGTACCACCACACCTGGCCACAGGTGGCTAAGAAGAGGTTTTATACTCAACCCGCTGTTCAACTCACCTTTTATTTTTCAAAAATGGCTTTAGGTTTTTCTATGTAATAAAAGTAATGAGTGGCACCTTTCCAGAAACAATAGTAAGAGGAATGTTACAAGGAACTTGATGTTCTATTAACATGAAGAAAACTTATATTCAGAATTAAAAAAACAGAAACAGTAAACATGTTCTTGTTTTCATTTTCAATTCTAAATTGTCTCTAACTATACTAAAAAATAAGAAAAAAAGTACATAATATAAACTCAGCTGAGAGACAGCTTCTAACTTTCCAAAAGAGTGGGAAAACTTTTGAGGAAAATTACAGAGTGATCCTGGCACTTGACTGAGGATGAAACCTCGACGGTGCCTGGCCAGCCTCTCATGGCAAAATGGAATTCTTTATCTTTGGTGAATTCTCACTCAGCAATGCTTCTCAACCATAGTTTCTTGGAGAATAAAATGCTAAAAGCAATTTTAGAAATTCTAAATTTTAAGGATTACTATATAGAGAATCTTTCCATTTATCTTTTGCATAATTGAAAAGTACATTTAAGCAGGGTGTGGTAGTGTACATCTGTAATCCCAGCTCTGGGAGACCGAGGAAGGAGGATTCTCAATTTGAGGCCAGCCTTGGCAACTCAATGAGACCATCTCAAACAGTGGGAGATGGGGTGGGGGTTGGGGAAGCTAGGATGTAGTTCAGGCAGAATGCACCTGGGTTCAATACCCAGCACCAACAGTAAATAAATAAATAAATAAATAAATAAGTAGGTAAATAAATAAATAAATGAAAGCAGATTTTAAAAATTGCTAAGTGATTCTAAAACCCATTGCTATAGCTTTTAAATCATATTTCTAAAGAAAAGTCCTAAGTAAGACCTAGTCCTCAGTTCTAGGTTGATAAGCTAAGTCTGTAGTGATAGTTTCCAAACAGACTTTAAAGTAGGGAAGGAGAGATGACCAGAGCTATGATTTTACACTAGAGCCGAGGAGGTCTCTCCGGATTCGGCCAGGAGTCTGTGTAGCCTGGCTCTCTATGGCAGGTGTCACTCTGAAGCACGCAGGAGACCCCCGGCACACATGGAGGCGGGCTCAGGGCTTTCTGCACTCTGCTGTGGACTGCCTTAGCCTGCTGGGCGTGGTGGTGTGCGCCCAGAGTTCCAGCTGCACGGGCTGCTAGGAGGGAGGGTCCCCGCGCCCAGGGGAGTCAGAGGCCAGCCGGGCTAGCACAGTGACACCCCGTCTCAAAACAAACGTAGTCTTGTGTATATTGCTTACACAACTTGTTCCATGATAACAGAAAAGGTTATCACTTAAGTTTCAAAATAATTTATCCCTTTATAATTTATGCCTTTCATCTGCCAGTACATCCAGGGATCCCAGCTAGGTGTCAGGAAACTGACATGTGCACAGGACTTGGCTGACTAGGGAGCTTCCCTCCGGGGGCTGACTCAAGGCCAGCACAGCAGAGCAGACCCATGCGCTTTCCCTCAGAGTAGCAGACGCAGGAGCCAGAGCAGGCCCGAGAGCCATCCTGGGAGCACTGCACTGTCTTCTGCCACACCCAGCAGGTTAGATCACAGGAAGCGAAGACTTTCTCCATAGTATTTGTTGAGGATAAAATAGTAAAAGTGATAACGCCTGTTCTTTAAAAACTATCCAGTACTTATCATATACCACAGCTATACAACTACATGGTAACTCACCTCTATAATAGAAGAGGCAAAGGTCAGAGAGCACAAACCAGCGCTTCTTCCACAGCTTCATGCCGGTGCTGTCCTGCAGAAGAGCAACATGGTTAAAGGCGTATTCTCAGGTCAGTCAATCCAGAACCCTTCTGGCAGCTCATTAAAAATGAGCTTCTAGTGATGTGTGCATGTGTGCCTCTAGCACCACAGACTCCATTAAGATGTACTACTACAATGCACCAATAAAAATTACAATGCACCAATAAAAATTTAAAAAAAAAATAAGCTTCTAAAACAAAGTGTCGGGCCGGGCGTGGTGGCGCACGCTTGTCATCCCCGCGCTTGGGAGGCAGAGACAGGAGGATCACGCAGGTTCGAAGCCAGCCACGCGCGCTAGCTTAGGAGACCCTGTTTCCAAAAATAAAATAGGTCTGGGAGTGTAGCCCGGAGGTAGAAGGGCTTCCAGGAACCCCAGTACCACCAAAAAAAAAAAAAAAAAAAAAAAAAAAAAAGAAAGAAAGAAAGAAAAAAAAATAAAACAAAGTGTCTTTGATAAGTATGTAAAATATCAACTAAAAGGCTAATCAAAATTTCAGGGCACTGCTGAGCATGGTGGCGCATGCCTGTGATTCCAGTACTTGGAAGGCTGACACAGGAGGAGTACAGGTTGGAAGCCAAGCTCAGCAACTCAGTGAGACTGTTTCAAAATAAAAAAGGCTGGGGGTGTAGGACGTACCTGGGTTTAACCCCTAGCACTACCACTACCAAAACAACAAGAAAAAAATTTAGAGAATTAAGCTTCAGTTAGGAGAAGTTCTGAGTTTTGTTACTGGACTGCATAGAAGATAATGCTACTGAACTGTATCTTTCAAAAAAAGCTAGAAGAAAGGATTTTGAATGTTTACACCACAAACACACAAAAAAATCACAAACATCTGAATAGATGGCTATGCTTCTTTAAATATTAAATAAAATTTAAATGTATGAAAATATCACATGGTACCCCATAAATACAATTTCTGAAGTGTTAACTAAAGCAAGCGTAGAGGTGTTTTCCAGGGACTGCAGTCTCTGGGGAGTGATACGCCACGTGCGAGGGGCGTGCTGGCAGGGCCTTGGCTTTCTATCCGTGAGCGGCCTGAGGCTCACGCCGTGAACACGCACGTCTGCTGGGCCACCAGGCGGCAGCGCGCATCCTGCTGTGTGCTTTCAGAAACACGGTCGTCTTCAACAAGAAGCAAAACAGATGAGCGGTGTTATTCCAAAGGTGAGGCGACTTACAATGGCTGTGAACCAAGATATCTTAATATGCAAATACGTTTCCTAAACGTTTTTCCTCTTACATCTACAGTTTGGGTTTTACTCATCCTGAAGCAGAGCGCCTAGTCAGCAGCTATTTCTCAGTAATTTAGTTCATAAAAATACCAGCCCAAACAAAAGCATAATTTTTAATAAAAATTACTTTCCAATATGCAAAAGACAAAACTGCAAAACAATTAAAGACGTCCAAAAATAAAAAATAGAGGTCAGTATTGATGTGTTAATATTTCTTAATTTATTTCTAGTTGTGACAACCTAATGACTTTAGAAAAACAGAAATTAATATGGGCTCAAAAAAATCCATGAATGCAAAAGATTTGTTTTAAAAGTAATAGCTGCCCCAAGGAAGGTACCAAAAATAAAGGAAATTAGATGGCACATGGGTATTTTTAGTTTCGTAATTATATTTTTTCATTAGTACAGAAAAGGGTTCCTGCAAAGATTTTTTAAGCACACATGTATTGCAAAATCAATACTTAAGTTAGAGACCACTAGTCAGAAACACTTCTGCAATACTGTATTAGCCAAGGAGCCAAGAACAAGCATCATCTTAGCACGCGTCCCGTCGCCCACGCTTCCACCTCATGCCGCACGGAACCATGTGAACACACCTGCAGTGATGAAAAGACTAGCTAAAAAGATGAATACAGTGCTTCTTCTCTTATAAGCTAAATGTGCAAAAAATACTTAAAGGTGGTAAATCTACATGCCAGATGGTTAAAAAAGTTACAATATAACTATGATCTTGAAAGGAAAATTAAGATGTGCCCTTCCCAAATTACATACCTAGTCAACTCAGGGAGAAACTGGTAAAACTGACTGACTCGAATGATTAGGAATATGTGGCTTTTAAGATGGTCCCACTAGTGTAGTTGCCACCCAGCTTTCAGGTGAAACAACCTCTAATTAATATGTGATAAATTATGATTTTTAATGAACACAAAGGTCAGCTAAAAGCACTCAGCAATATGTACAGAGTAGACTAACACATTCAGAGAGCTACTTTAATTTCTTTTTGGTGGGGTACTAGGGATTGAACCCAGAAAATTCTACCTCTGAGATACACCTCCAGCATTTTGTTTGTTTGTTTTGCCTTTTTTTTGGGTGGTACTGAGGATGGAACCCAGGGGCCTTCTACCTCCGGGCTACACTCCCAGACCTATTTCATATTTTTTTTTGGAAACAGGGTCTCTTAAGCCAGATGAGATCCTCCTGTCTCAGCCTCCCAAGCGCAGGGATTACACGCGTGCGCCACCACACCTGGCTTTGTTTTGCTTTAAAACAGGGTCTCACTAGGTAACTGAGGCTGTCTTATATCTGCAATCACACTGTCTCAGCTTCCAAATACTGGGTTCTGGGCATGTGCCACCTCACCCTAGCTTTAAAATATTGTATATTTTTAATCAACACATAGTAACTATACTTTTTTATGGGATATGCTGTGACATTTCAATATACAATGTGTTAATTACTAGACCAGGGTAATATTTATCACCTAAGACATATATCATTCAATGAGCTATTTACCTTTGTACTGTGTGTGTGTGTGTGTGTGTGTGTGTGTGTGTGTGTGTGTGAGTGTGGTGGATGGATGGATGGATGGATGGATGGATAGATAGATAGCAGAACAAGAGAATAAAGACAGACCAAGGCCTTGACTGTTGAGCCTATCGTTTAGGTTATTTGGTAGTCATTCATCTGAAATCCAGCTGCAAACTAGAAAGTAAACAATAGCCTCTAAGTGACAGAAATGACACCAAAGAAGTACTTGAGCAGTTGGCTGACGGCGCACGCTTGTAATCCTCCTGTACCGGGGAGGCTGAGACAGGAAGGCTGCAGGTCCACGGCCAGCCTCAGCCGCTCAGGCCCTCACAACTCAGTGGGACCCTCTTTCAAAATAAAGAGTAACGGGGCTGGGGTATAGATCAGAGGTAGGATGCCCCTGAATTCAACCCTCTGTACTGAAAAGAAGGGCTATGTGCACTTGTGTCACTGTGATTTATATCATGAGGTGAGACTATAATGTACCAATAAGAGTGTAAAAACGGAACTCCATGAGGTAATGTACATGCATGCACGATAATGTCAATGCTGACTTGGGCTTCTATAAAAAGTTGAGTGTTACAGTTCCATATCAAGTGTCTCCTAAAGAACTATTTATTTATTTATTTATTTATTTATTGGTGGTACTGGGGGTGGTACCCAGAGGCTTTCTACCTCTGGGCCATACTCCCAGACCTGTTTTATACTTTATTTGGAAACAGGGTCTCACTAAGTTGCTGAGAGCCTCGCTAAGTAGCTGAGGCTGGCTTCGAACCCGCGCGATCCTCCTGTCTCCGCCTCCCGAGCGCGGGGATTACCAGTGTGGGCCACCAGCCTGGCTCTCACTTATTTATTCATGGAGGAGGCCCTGGGGGTCCGGCCTCAGGTTATGTAAATAGCTGCTCCTCTGCTGATTTCTGTGTGCTGGCCTCCATGAAGTGAGGAGCGCAGCCCTGTGCTCTCCTGAGATCCAAGGCCCTGGGCCTCACACGGACTGAGCCCTAAACCGGAAGAAAACAAATCTTTCCTCTAAGTGCCATGGTTAATCTTTTAGATTACAGCCGCAACCGGACGGTACGAACCCCAACTTGTCTAGGTATGTGAAAATGAACCCTTTCTGAGCAAACAGGCAAACAAGGAAAACGGAAAAACTAACAGCACAAAAAGCTAAGAGGAGCCAAGAACAGCTGGAGCACACAGAAGCAAAACTCCAGAGCAGAAAATCTCAGGTTACCAGACTTTCCTATAAAGAAATGTGCGAAAGTATAAATTGGTCCATTTATTAAATGATTTTATGAGTAGGAAAAAATGCCCTCCTTCTTATTCATTTCAATTTTGACAGTTAAGAGTTCTAACATACAGGACAGATTTAATTTTAAATCCAGAAAGACCCAGAATAAACATGCGCTAGCATCTCTGTTCTAAGTAACATCCACTTCCTTTTCTGTCTTTATTTCTCCTCTGGCATTCTTCAGTGTAACAAAAGTCAAATAATAGGGGTAACTACAGTTTCTTCTCCACTTCGTATAAATTTATATCATTGTCTAAGCAACATTCAGTTTGAAAAGTTTCTTCCGATTCTATCCATTGTTTCAGATCAAACAGAAGAAAAAAATACCTGTTTATAAAGCCAACCTCGTCTGACCACAGGTGCATTCGGGTTTCTTTTAATTGAATTTGACCTCTTTCCAAAATTATGAACTTTCTTTGAAGCCCGTGATGTCTAAATAGAAAAAAAGCATAACAGAAAATGTATTATTAGTGCTTAGAAGTTTAAACTTACTTTTCATCTTTGTGATTTTATACTTTTCAAATTTCCCTGAGGCTTGCAGGAAAAACAGATTATTACAGTTCCACTTTTGCTGGCTTGGTTGTTTCAAGTGTGAGAATTTGACACAAAGAATCCCCCCACTAAATTGTGTGTGTGTGTGTGTGTGTGTGTGTGTGTGTGTGTGTGTGTGTGTGTGGTGTACTGGGGTTCCTGGAAGCCCTTCTACCTCCGGGCTACCCTCCCAGACCTATTTTATATTTTTATTTGAAAACAGGGTCTCTTAAGCCAGAGATGCTGGCTTCGAACCAGTGTGATCCTCCTATCTCTGCCTCCCAAGCGGGCGGGTGGGGATTGCAAGCTTGTGCCACCACGCCCAGCCTAATTAGTTTTTTAAAAGGGTAGCCAGGCGTGGTGGCGCAAACCAGTACTTGGGAGGCTGAGACAGGAGGATCTCAGGTTTAAGATCAACCTCAGTTACTTAGTGAAGCCCTCTGCAACTTAGTGAGACCTTGTCTCAAAGAATAAAAAAATCAAGCCCGGCATGGTGGCACGTGCTTGTAATCCCTGCGCTTGGGAGGCAGAGAAAGGAGGATCATGCAGGTTCGAAGCCAGACACGCTGGTTTAAGAGACCCTGTTTTCAAATAAAAAAGTATAAAATAGGTCTGGGAGTGTAGCCTAGAGGTAGAAGGGCTTCCAGGAACCCTAGTACCACCAAAGGGGGGGAAAAAAATCAAGCATGGGGGTAAAGCTCAGAGGTAGACAGAACCTGAGTTCAATCCCCAGGACCACATACATACACACACATACAGCACACACACACACAAGGTCATAGGCTTTATAATCTCTCCTTTAAAATCTAGATATATAATTCTTAAAAAGACACAATATATGGCAGTATTTTGTCATACTTGCTATATTAAAGTAAATGGACTTTATTAAAAACTATTAATGAATGTTTCAGAATAATACAAAACTGGTCCATGTGGTGGTGCACACCTGTAATCCCAGTATTTGGGAAGCTAAGACAGGATGACTGCAGGGTTGAGACCAGCTTCAGCAATTTAGCAAGCCCCTATGCAAATTAGTGATACCTGTTTCAAAATAAAAATAAAATAGGGTAAGGGGTATAACTCTGAGGTAGAATGTCCCTGGGTTCAATCCCAATACCAAAAAAGAAAAAAAGAAAAGAAATGAAAAGAATAAGCCAAATGATAGACCTTTTTTGGGGGGTGGTACTTGGGGTCTATAATCTTTAAAAATATTGTCATACTTAGCATGAAGACTTATTTTGGCGGGAATGGTAGTGGTAACCAACTTAGAGGGCCTCACTCAATAGCTGAGGCTGGCTGCAAACCTGCGATCTTCCTGTCTCAGCCTCCTGAGTCCTGAGATTAGAAGCGTGCGCTACCAGGCCCGGCTAGAACTTTGTTCTAATACTCGCATTTAGTAGTGTTTCACTGAATGAAAGTTAACAGCACTAAGTCAGAGAACAAAAACTGAGGTATTAAATACAAGCAAATATATCAAGATTGGAGGGACTTGCTCAAGGTCGTGCAAGCTGCTGCTCCATGGACAGCGCTGAGCTTAGGGCAACACAGACGGCGTCGTCCTTTTGTGCAGACTTTCAAGCAGAGACAGAGGTAAGCATGCAATCTTTTACTTTTACTTTTTTTGTGGTACTGAGGACTGAACCCAGGAGCATTCTACTTTCGAGCTATATCCCAGCCCTATTTTATTCTTTATTTTGAA
The DNA here is from genome assembly GCF_963383645.1 of Muscardinus avellanarius. Lineage (NCBI taxonomy): Eukaryota > Metazoa > Chordata > Mammalia > Rodentia > Gliridae > Muscardinus > Muscardinus avellanarius. The sequence goes on along the minus strand of NC_137797.1, from coordinate 108,689,358 downwards.
ACAGGGTCTCACTAAGTTGTGGAGGGCCTAAGTAACTGCGGCTGGGCGAACTTGTGATCTCCTGTCCCAGCCTCCCAAGTACTAGGATTACAGGCGTGCGCCATCATGCCCGGCTCGACAATCTTTTAAAATACTGTCATACTTAGCATAAAGACTTATTTTGCAGGAATGGTAGTGGTAGCCATCAAGCATTAAAAGGATGAAACGGATCTGAACTTCTCTATAAAATAAAAGGTAAGTTATATCAAATTATTTCTTACTTTTCAATTTATCTCTAATCCTTGGCAGTCCATCCTATTTCTTTAGAATTCTATTTAATGAAGCTTTTATTAGTACATAATAGAATGAAAAGGCCCAATGTCAATAGCATTTTTTCTGCACTGTTTTCAAACACACAATGCTTAGATATGGCATAAAACTCCCATGGTACAGCAGGTTTATGAGGACCACTTTACTCCTCAGCCTTGGGCTCCAGCCTCCACCCACCACCCACCTACAGCCGCTGGAGGCCCCACTGCTGTGCACACGGGTATGCCTGGCCGTCCAAAGCAGCTCTTCTCAAATGACGACACACATCACTCCACCTCGCCATCTCACCATTTCTTGCAGCTCGCTACATAAGCAAAATGCCTGCATGCCTACACTCTTGCCAACGCCCTTCATAAGACTTTTGTCCTTCGCAAATCCAAAAATGGCGCCTTTTCTTGTTATACTTAGTATTTTTCTTATTATGACTGAGACTGAGCATTTTTTCTGTCTTTGAGGGTAAATTCCATTTTCTTCTCTGGGAATTGATTTTCCATAATTTGCCCATTTTTAAGTCGGTCACAAGCCTTTTTTCTTTTTGATTCACTGCAGCCCTTTAATTATAAAGGAATGATTCTTTAACTGGCATATGAATTATAGACATTCTACATGCATGTGGCAGGTTTCCTATTATTTTAATTATTACTTCAGTTTTATGTCATATTTCAAAAGCAAGCCTGCATTTTGAATTGATTATCAAAACATTTCCATTGATTTTTTTTCTAGTTCTTCTATATATTGTTAACATTTTTGTGTGTTTGTGTGTGGTATTTGGTGTTGAACCCAGGGGTATTCTATCTCTGAGCTATACCCCCAGACCTAGTTTTTATTTTAATTTTGAAGCAGGGTCTCATTAGGTTGATAAGAATCTCACTACTTGTTGAGGCTGTCCTCAAATGTACCATACTTTTAACAACTGATCCCTCTAAAAAATTAGACTCGAGAAGCCCAGGACTAACTTTCTTTTTAGATGATGACTTAGTTTTCCTTAATCTATTTATCATTTCTCTACTTTAATTAAGATATATTAGTGATGCATTATACCTGGTAATTCTACCAACTTTCTTATATTATCCAGAAAGAATTAGAATTATTTATATTAAAAAAAATTTACTTGTGCTGGGTGTGGTGGCGCACGCTTGTCATCCCAGCATTCGGAAGGCTGAGACCGGAAGATCGCGGTTCACGGACAGCCTCAGCTACTTAGTGAAGCCCTCTGCAACTCAGTGAGACCTGGTTTCAAAAATAAAGAATAAAAAAAAAATAGGGCAGGGGGTGTATCTCAGAGGTCAAATGCCCCTCGGCTCCATCCCCAAAACCGCAAAAAAAAAAAAAAAAATTACTTGTTATATTCTACAAAATTTTATTTAAAATGCTGCAAGAGAAATGTAAAATACTACTATAGTTAATTATCCACTTCCTTAGAATAATATGCTTTATTATTGCAATTGTTTTACTACTACAACATGTTTCCTAAATCTAGGTGTTCTAATAGAAGATGTTATTTCTAGAGTATATACTAATCTTCCTTTTAAAACTGAAGTTGATTCAATAAAGTGCCTCATCTCTCACAGAAACATCATATTTATACAACTATTCAAAATCTTCACTCAATATTTTGTCACTAAATTATAATCTTATTACTTCATATTTCAAGCCACTGCTCCTTACACCCTTCACCTCCAGTAAAGTTAGGCCCACACAGCGACACAAACGTCACGGCCATACTGCAGCTCTGCGTCTACCATGAGGAGCAGCAGTGTCCCAGCTCGAGTGGCCCGGCGTCACGGGGAGCACAGTCACTCACTCTGCCAACGGGGCTCATGGGCGGCACCGCGTAGTCGGAGGCCATGTTGTAGTTGGAAGCTTCGTTGATCATACTTATAGGTCGCTCCTTCTTTTCTTCAGAGGCCATGGTGGCAACGGTCCTGAAAACACAATAGGACAGAGGCTAGAACTCGCTGTTAGGAAGCTGCTCCTCAGAAATGCCTCCCTTGAGCCCACAGTGCAGGTGTCCTGCCTTTTCAAATGGTTGGGTGCCAGTTACTGTACAGTAACTCTTGATACGTACAATCACTTTACAATTAACACTTCTTCTCAGCCCAGTATGATTCGTGTCCTGACTCAGTTTCCAATGCACTATGGCAGGTATCCTACTTGGCCGCCCAGGGGAAGATTTAGATGAATCTAAATTCCAGTTGGCTACCTGGGGCCAAGGCAGGAAGACACTTAGCCCAAGAGCGTGACACCCGCCCAGGCAACACAGCAAGGCCACGTCCCCAACCCAAACAAAGCCCCGGACAGTGATGAGAGACCGGGGGAGGGGGCAGCGGGAGAGGACACGATTAATAGAGTCAAGGCCCTGGGTTCAATGTCCAGAACCATCCCCTTAAAAAAAAAAGAAAAGAAAGAAAATTACAAGATCAACTATTTAAATACTACAAATGACAAAACATCAATACCTAACATCTGTGAACAGCTTAGTGTTCACAGCGCTCAAACATTTTCACACCCATTCTATCTGATGCCTGTGGCACCTGTGGAATGGTCCCGACCGCTCTCAAACCTTGGCAAGAGCGCCGGCGCACGGCCTCGCTGGACGTGTCTGCAGGGCCCAGCCCACCGCCCTGAGTGAGCCTGACCACGGCGACTCAACTTACTGCTCATTTACCACGAAGATGCAGTTGTCCTGCGACGGCTGCCCCGTGACTGGATGCTTGCAGGTCACTTTCCTTTCATTATGACTGAAAGAGCAACAGAAAAGAGAAGAGTTGGGCCCTTCCGGGGTCACCAGTGTTTTCTTTGCGTTTCGGTAACAAAGCACCCATTTATTTGTTTTAATATTCAAGTCCTGACGAGGCTCCCAGAACACCTTTCCTACAGTCTGCCGTGCCCGTGTGCAAGTGCTACTCACGGTAGTTCAGTGGTACTGAAAAACTGAAGGTAGCATTTCCACACGCACACACAGCAGACTATAAAAAAGTAAGCCAATGATCTTACCTGATTTTAGAATGCACAGCAGTGCCGAGTTTCGTGTGGGGTGCGAGTTGACGTAACCAACAATAAATCGATAACAGAATAACCAAGTATGGCCTCCAGAGATAAGTGGGGAACACTTAAGAGCTCAAACAAGGTGATCACCGCAGATGTCTGAAGGCCTGAAAATGCTAATGTTCTAAGAGGATAAACCCTGGTGGTGAGGGAGATGGAAGCTGAGGCAGGGTGGCGCACACCAGTAATCCCAGAACTTGGGAGCTTGGGAGAGTTAGGACCACTCGGCGAGACCCTGTTCCAAAATAAAAAATAAAATAGAGTCGGGGTGTAGCTCAGAGGTAGAATATCCCTGAGCTCAATCACGAGAGTCTTCAAATGCAAAGCACAAGCAATGGTGCAATCGCAGTGAACAGCCCCGTCCCCGCGCTGCCCTGCCCGCGTCGTCTCGCCTGAGAGGAAGACGAGGATCCAGTTCCCGAGGAGTTCTGAATTACGACACGGCAGGTCCCGACCGCCGTCCTTGGCCACTGAGCACCAGGGCACGGGCAGGGCGCGGGTGGCCCAGCCTCCTCGGCTCTACCAAGATCTGCCTCCTGCATTACTGGACAACCATGCTTTCATCCTGCCCACGCTGTCCTTTGTGTGCAGTTGACCAGGGTTTGGGGAACCCAGAGGAGGAGTACCACCAGCCCTGCCGTATGGGCGTTTGGACACCTGTTTCCAGGCGAGTGGGCACAGCGCAGCTTCCGCGTCTGCTCCCCGTGACCTCTGCTAGAACACCAGGTGTGAGCGCGGCACCCGCAGGACCAGCCACAGGGATTCAGATCCTGCGTCTCCGCACACCGCCAGCACGTACTGCGGTTCCAGCACGTTCAGCCCGTGGCTGCTGTGAAATATGTTCACTCACACCTGGTGACACAACCTCGCTTCTGGAGTCTGATAACCCTCTCACACTTCCCCTTAAGTCACAGCCGAGACGCGCACGACAGCAGTCACTTCTCAAAGGACACGGCATTCCCCGGGCACACCGCCTACTTACTGCCATGTGCTTCAACTTCCTGGCCAGTTAACACGTGTGGGACCATTACCATTCTTATTAGATTCCATCTTAGTTTCTGGCATTACTAATGTTTTGTCTCTTTGAAGGTCTCCCTGTGTTGCTCAGGCTGGCCTGGAACTCCTGGGCTCGAGCGCTCCTCCCGCCTCGGCCTTCTGGGCAGCGGGCTACAGGTGCTCACTGCCTTGCCTGGTACGCACTGGCTTCTTAGCCTCACCATCCCCACAGGGCCTGTGCTTTTTTACTGCTTGATTTTACAGCAAAATGATTTTTGGAAAAATACCTGCTATATGATAGCAAAACAAACTATAATACTAAGGACGTACCTGAAGCTTTAACAGATACTAAAACCAAGTGTTAGAATTCTTGTCAGATTGATGTTCTTCATGAATGGGAAGGGAAAATGGAAAAGAGATATGAAATTAAGATCTTGACATGACACGCCCATGGCCAGGCAGCGGATTCCCGCCGGCTCTAGTCTCACACTGGCCCGTGGGGGCCCAGGCTGCTGTTAAGTGGATGCCAGGTGCTCCTAGGCCTCCAGGCTCTGCCCGGGAGCTCTCCATGTGCAGATGGAGGCCGGGGTCCCCTACTGGGGAGAGGAAGGATTCATCTCCCAGAGAGATGTTCCTCAGTGCTAATGGGGGGAGATATGGGCCCTGCCAGGCGGCAGGTGCAGGACCTCACTAGGCACAAGGCAGTCCTGGCACCACAGCAGTGCCCACCCCAGTGCGCTGTGCAGAGAGGAAGCCCACTAGGGACTGCGAGAGCCCTCTCATGGTGAACTCCTCCCAGGGCGACACTCGGCGCCTCCTGGCGCACCTGTGTTCCCCTAGGCAAAGCAAGCGGCAAAGCAAAGGCACTCGGGGGTTCTGACATCAGAGGTAGCGACAGCAGCCACATCTCACACACACACACACGCACACACACACACACACACGCGCGCTCTTTATGTATGCATGTCTTAACTTACTACACGTAAGAACAGTTCTAGACACTAGAGTCAGGAATGAGCAGAACATAAGGCTCCTTGCCCTCCTGGCGCTCGCGCCCTAGGAGATATTCAGGAGGATTCCAGGAGGGCGCGGTCAAACGTGGCCTGGGACATGACACTTTCATAATGTACTACAAGCATATCGTGTGTGTCACCACTGTTATATTAGCACTCAGCCAACGGCTTAAAACAGCTGAAATGAGCACCTGCCCAAACACAGTCACAGGCTCGCCGTGACTCAGGACTTCTAGGCTTAGGGAAGGAGAGGCTCTCATCTGGTGCAAGGGCAGGCCGGCGTGGTGAGGCCCGGCAGCAGCGCCGGCAGCTTTGGAGCCCTGCTCACCGAGCAGCGCCCCGAGGGGACTCAGGGCCCACCGCTGCTCCCTCGTGCTGCACAAGGAGGCACGGCGGCGGGGCCGTGGAGGCCAGGAGCGCTGCTGATCACGCCTCGAATGTGTGCTTATGACCTGAGCGCTGCGTCCTACTGAAGCCAAAAGCTGGATTACAGCTTTGTATAGTCTCAGTTTTGCTTTGGTTTCATTATACCATGAGACAATTCTACTCTCCTGCTTATTTTAAAACTGAAGGGGTTTTAGCAGTAGAAATCATATGGTAACTTACCACTTTATGTCATAATCAAATATAATTAGGCTTAAAAAACATGGCTGTAGCCACGGATTGGTTCTGTGCCCAAGGCCACTCTGTTCTTTGTTTTGTTTTTCTTTTTCTTCCATTGCTGGGAAACAAATCCAGGGACCATGCACCTTCTAAGTAAGTGCTCTACCACGAAGCCACCTCCCCAGCCCAAAGGAAAGCTTAAAATTATTATTAAATATAAAGTACACCAATATGTTATGCAGAATTGTTTTCATTTGATAAAAAAGGAAAATATTATGCTGATATCTGGCTGCCACAAGGACTATTTTAGCAATTTATTTTTAATCGAAATACACGCCAGCATAGAAAATCCTATCCACTGCCAAAGGCAGTTTGAACAAAGGAGAGCCCTAAAGTGCCTGCCTTTCTGGAGGGAAGCAGATTCCTGAGCCCTGGTTAGTGAAGACTTAACCACTGCACTGGCGATCTCAAAGTCTAATTGTTTTTGCAAAACATGAAAAGTATATATTTCCTTTCCCACACTCAGTTCTGCAGGCCTTGTGCCTCTAACCAAGAGACTGCTTCCAGACCTCCCACTCAAGCCTCAGTGACTCACTCCCAGTCAAGACCTGGCTCTCCCTTCCCCGCTCCCAGGTAGAAGGCAGGCGGGCTCCTGAGGCCTGGCCTCCCTGCCGGCAGGAGCCATCCTCTGGCAGGGCCAGTGTGCCACGTGGAGGCAGGGGCGCTGGCAAGCAGCCGGCTGCCTCCTGACCAGAGACAGAGATGCCCCGGCCGCTCCCCTGGTCTCCTGCCCCACGGTGCCCACACAGGACACAGCTGCCCCTTTCTCTTTGGAGGCCCTGCCCCTCCTCTGGGCAGCGAAGGGGGTGTGCACGCTGCCCTCCCCGACGCCCCCACCTTCCCGTCCTCTGAGGCTGCGTGGTCACTCTGCGCTCTTGGCCAGCTGCTCTGACAAAAATGACTAAGAGACTTAGAAGTGTCACCTGACATTGCCCCTCACAGGTACCCAGGCACCTGGGTACCAACACCAATGGCAAAGCGCGAGCTGTCCCGGAGCCCAGATCAGACAAGGCCCAGAGAGGGGAGGCGGCCTCACCGAAGGCCGAGTGCAGAGCTCAGAGAAGGAGGGCACACGGGTACATCCTTCATCACATTTTGAAGGCTTTTTAAAGTAAAAATGAAGCCGGGCATGGAGGTGCACGCTTGTCATCCCCGCGCTTGGGAGATGGAGACAGGAGGATCGCGCAGGTTCAAAGCCAGCCTCGCCGGCTTAAGAGACCCTGTTTCCAAATAAAAACAATATATAAAAATAGGTCTGGGAGTGTAACTGGAGGTAGAAGGATTTCCAGGAACCCCAGTACCACCAAAAAAAAAAAAAAAAAAAAAAAGTAAAAATGACAAGCACATCAAAATCTACAAACTAAAACACTTGTAACTGATTTTTTTTTAAATGGGTCTGAGGACGGAACCCAGGGGCATTAGACCTCTGAGCTACACCCTCAGCCTATTTTTATTCTTTATTTTGAAATGGGTCTCACTGAGTTGCAGAGGGCTCACTAAGTAGTAGCTGAGGCTGTCTGCAAACCGCCATCCTCCAGTCTCAGCCTCCCGAGTGCTGGGCTGACAAGCCTGCGCCACCACGCCAGGCTCTACAAGTGATTTTATAAATCCAAGTTCATAAGTTAAGATCCAGTTTTATAAGTAATTCAAGAATAATTAAACCATCTTAGTTAGAAATAAAACGTACCTGTTATCCATCTTGAACGTTACCTTTTAGACTGCTTGATAAGCAGCAAAACGACTGAAATAATTATGACATTTTTTTCATCTGGAAGTCATCTGCGTGATCCTAAACTCCTGAGGCTCTTCATGGAAAGGCTAACTGGTATTATATGGTAAAAATGGCAATACGATTCGTAGAATGTACACACTAAACTACTAGAGTAATTTTTGCTAGCTGTTCAACAATCAAGTGAAATGAACCTTTGAAAGTAGACAGCCAGTAACACCTCAAGCACTGGCTAAGAGCAGGCTTATGTATGCCCCAAACTCCCTTTTAAAAAACTCCCTTCTTAAAATTTCTTTTTTTTTTTAAAGAATCGTATGTGTTTGTCACGTACGACACTCTGAAGCCCCCAGTCCTGCAACGCGTTCTCGTCGCAGCCGCCTGCCGCCTCCATCTCTCAGGCTGACCTCGCTCTGGGTGCATACCAACGAGCAGGAGAGAGAGAGAGACAGACAGACAGACAGACAAAACACCAAACCGGCAACCAAACCTCTCCGCCTTCCAAAGGGTAAGGCACTTGATAAGTACCACGGCCTATTACCCAGGTCAATGCTTAGCCGAGCTAGAACGTGCGAGCAGAGTGGGGCTCTTGAAGACTGAATAAACGTGTCAGTCCCTGCCTCGACAACTGCTGGCTCTCTCCAGACCCTCTGGGGTGAAGCCCAGTGACCTACGTGACGGCTATAATTTAACAAATGAGGAACTCTAATATGGCGACCTAAGACTGGGATTTGTTGAAAGACCATCAGAGACCAAAGCATGTCTGAAGCCACGGAGCAGAGTAAAAATGGCAGGACATTCCCCAGTGGTCTCAGGGAGCCCTGTGTGAAGCACTGTTCAGTACTTTGTGTAAGTCTTAGAGGTTTTTAAAATAAAACTAGCCCGGTGTGTTGGCGCACCCTTGTAATCACATCATGGGGGAGGCTGAAACAGGAGGATCACGGTTCACGGCCAGCCTCAGCTATGTAGTGAGGCCCTCCGCAATTTAGTGAGATCCTGTTTCAAGATAAATAATCAAAAATCGGGCTGGGGATGTAGCGCAAATGTAGAATGCCCCTGAGTTCAATCTCCAATACAAAAAATAAAAATTAAATTAAAAACTGATCAGGCCCCCACCTTAGCAACCAGTCAATAACCAGAAACGGCCCTCTGGTCACTTACAAGCAATCATGGGCACTATTGATGTACACACGAGCATTCCCTCAATCTGGTCACCTGTCAGTGCTTCCTGATGAATGCTAGCTAGCACTCTTCTGTTGTCACTTGAATTAAACAGACATTTACAGCCGGGCGCGATGGGCACGCTTGTAAACCCAGCATGCGGGAGGCTGAGACCAAAGGATCGAGGTTCGCGGACAGCCTCAGCTACTTAGTGAGGCCCTCTGCAACAAAGTGAGACCCTGTTTCAAAATAAAGAATAAAAAATAGGGCAGGGAGTATAGCTTGGAGGTCAAATGCCCCCGGGTTCCATCCCCAGACCCGCAAAAAAACCAACCAACCACACAAACAAAAACGACATTTACTACAGCACAGGGAAGGAAGGAAGCAGCAACTACACACAGGTCAGTCTCGGCACCGGCTCCTGGGCATACTCTTTGAGGTCAAGGGCACGTTCCCACCTACACACAAGCTACTATAGAATTTGCAGAGATCCAGTGATTTTACTGCATAAAAGAGATCCAACTATTTTATTGTACATTCTTTTCAATAAGTCAAACGGACAGTAAATCATTCAATTTAAAAAGAAAAATGGTAGCCGGGCATGGTGGCGTACGCTTGTCATCCCCGCGCTTGGGAGGCGGAGACAGGAGGACCGCGCAGGTTTGAAGCCAGCCGCGCTGGCTTAGGAGACCCTGTTTACAAATAAAATATATAATAGGTCTGGGAGTGTAGCTTGGAGGTAGAGGGTTTCCAGGAACCCCAGGACCCCCAAAAAGAAAAAAGCCACTCATTTAACTGCTCCTCACTGCGCAGCATTGACTTGTTTTCAAGCAGTACCCGAGCTTTATCAAGATAACCACTTCAAGAGCAGAGTCAGGCCGGCGTCGCGCGCTTGCCATCCCAGCACTCGGGAGGCGGAGGCAGGAGGGGCAGGAGGGTCGCGGCGGGCGGCCAGCCTCAGCTACGTAGTGGGGCCCTTTGCAACTCAGTGAGCCCCCGTTTCAAAATAAAGAATAAAAAGTAGGGCTGGAGGTGTAGCTCAAAGTTAGAATGCCCCTGGGTTCAATCCCCAGTATCACTCACACACACACACACACACACACACACACAGTAAAGAACACAAGTCAAAAATGATACCTCTGTGAAACAAATTTTGTAGAAAAAAAAGAGATAAGTTGTCTATGTCATGGTGCAGCAAATGTGTTTGCTCATTCAAGGAGTAATGTAAATATTCCAGGAAGTACAAAGAAGAGACAGGGCAGGGCTAGGACTTGCTCACAGAGGAGAAGGGGGCCGCGTGGACACAGGTACGGCGGCTGGAGACCCAGGCTTCAGATCACGCGTGCAGGTAGCCGAGTGTGGCAGAGCACCTCCCTGTGATCCCAGTACTTGGAGGCCGAGACGGGGAGACTGTAGCTCACAGACAACCTCAGCAAAGCATCTAGGTCCATGACCCGTACTGGCTTCACCTAGGGAGACCCTGACCCAAAGGAAAACCTAGAAAAGGCGGAGGGTGTAGAGCTCAGAGGTAGAACGCCCCAGGTTCAATCCCCCGTGTGTGTGTGTGTGTGTGTGTGTGTGTGTGTGTGTGCGTGCGCGCGTGTGTGTACCGGGAATGTTTCATATGTCAAAATAAAACAACCTAAAAAACCAAACCCCAAAATTCTAAGACAATGTATTTACTCTTAGCTTTTCTACCACTTCAATTAAAAAATACTTTTTTTAAATTCTGAAAAAAATCCAGATGTAATGCATTTTATGCAACACAACCGCATCTACTTATGGTTTGGTTTAGGTGACATTATCACCAAGCTCTGAGAAATCTCTCGCTTTCAGATGGGGCAAGAGCAGGGTGGAGATCCAACCCAGTATAGCGGGGCGAGGCCCGGAGCCACTGCAGAGGCGGGTCGGGCGCGGCCAGAGCGGGGCACCGGAGCAGGACGTGCGGGCACAGCTCCGTCCAGGGGCGCGGGGCCTGGCTGCTACGGGGCCAGCTAACTGGCAGGGTTTGATCATCAGGGCGCAGATGGAATGTCTCCCTAGGAAAACCAAGGCATCCTCCTCATTTTGAACTCACCTAGTCATTATTTATTCAGACCAAATGCTAAGCATCTAAAGCACACAGGGAGGGGTTCATGCTATGCACCACTAGGAGACCCAAATACTGCACGAGCCTCTCGGGCTCAAAGAGCTGCCCGGGTTCCACAGTGGAGTTTCAGAGGAAGAACGGAGGTGGGCGGCGCCGCGCGTCTCCAAGCACCTCTCATTCCTCAGAACACAGGCCGGCACTTCAGGCAGGCGCGGAACTTGGGCGTCAGTTCCCGCAGCCCCTGCAGCTCTGCCCACCACTCTCCTCTGGCCACACCCACCTTCCTGTTCATCACTCGAGCTTCAGGGCAGCCTCTGACCCCCAGGTCACGGCGCTTCCAAAGCATCTTTGTCTAAAATGTCTGCGGAACAGTCTACTTAATTGCCTCCACAGTGATCTACTGTGTTAAAATACAGACTATTTTAGAACCATGTTGAAATATTTTAAGTGGATTCATGATAAATTTTAAAGGAAATAAAAATAGCCATGAATTTTCCATATGTAGTACTTAATTTTCTAGCTATGGGCAGAATCTTAGCTGGAAGATGGAAATTCTGCAACTTCAGAGAAAAAATTGTGGATCTTGAATTAAGGCTGCCAAGTTAAATAAAAGGAACTTAAAACACTATTTCTATGCTTCTCTGCTTCTAAATATAGAAGCATAATATCTTGGAAGTCACAGTATGAGGTAGTTGTTTATTCTTTACACTCGGCATTTTTGCATAATTGGTTTAGAGCATGGTGTGGTAGAGCACGCCTGTAATCTCAGTACTTGGGAGGCTGAGATAGGAGGACCACAGGTTTGAGGATAGCCTCAACAACTTAGCAAGACCCTGAGCAATTTAACATGACCCTATTTCAAAATTAAAAAAATAAAATAAAATAGGGTGGGAGGTGAAGCTTGGAGGTAGAATGCCCCTGGCATTCAATACCCAGCACCAGAAAAGGGGGGAAATGTTGATTTAGAGTGTTTCTCTTCAGGGGCTGGGAGTGGAGGTCTGGTAGAGCACTTGGATACACAAGCCGCACGTTCAATCCCCAGTACTGAAACAAAAACAACTTCCTTTCAATACATATCTTGTTCACATAAAAATAAACACAGCAAGTCTTAATTCCTTCAAAAATGAAAGTGAGCCGGGCGTGGCGGTGCACTTGTACTCCCATTCCTTGGAGGCCGAGACAGGAGGATCTCACAGGTTTGAAGCCAGCCTCAGCTTCATAGTGAGGTTCTCCGCAACATAGTGAGACCCTGTTTCCAAATAAAGTATAAAATAGGTCTGGGAATATAGCCAGAAAAGGTAGAAAGGCCCCTGGGCTCCACCCCCAATACCATAAATAAATAAACAAATAAATAAACAATAAATGTTAAAAAATGGAAGTGAGCTGGGCATGGTGGCGCACACTTGCAAACCCAGCATTCGGGAGGCTGAGACAGGAGGGTCTCGGTTTGCAGCCAGCCTCAGCTACTTAGTGAGGCCCTTTGCAACTTAGTGAGACCCTGTTTCAAAATAAAGAATAAAAACATGAGGCTGAGGGGTATAGCTCAGAGGTAAAATGCCCCTGGGTTTAATCCCTACTACTACAAATAAATAAATAAATGTGAAAAAACACTTTAATTCTCATATTACCTTTTTCTCAACCAAACTTAAAAATTTAAAGTGCTTATTCTTTAAAAGAAAACTTTGAAATGTCTCTAAATGACCTTAAAATCAAAGCCTCCTACTGAACCTTTATAAAAAGAATTATGCCAGAAATATCAAAATATAAAAAAGTTCAACTGCTTCAATTTACATAATCTAAATTGAATGAAACTGCAGTATCATTCATCGACAGAAAACAGAAAAATTGCAAGTAAAATAGCTGCATTACCAAAGCCTCCTAGTCTCTACAGCAGAAGTCCTGCATGAACACTTCCAACTCGCCTCGTCAGTGCATACGGTGCAGCTCACAGAAACATGACTTCTACTGTTAGTAAGAATGCAGCCTTAAAAGAGAGATTTCCCAGCAATGTAGCTTTCCTCTCTAAATTTCTAAAATTCCTTTAAGTGCTGAAATACAGTCTATAATAAGTCTATAATGTATACTCTCTTGCTAGTACGCTACTCTTAAAACTGAAGATTATAAGGATCCCTGCTTTGAACCACACTGCTGAAACACCCCCAAAACTAGAGAATTAAAGAGATACCAGGCTTTCAACTAATTGTTAACTAGTTTAGATCAGTATTTAAAAATATGAAAGCATTATTGAATAAACATTAAAAAACATTAAAAAATGAAAGCATTATGGAATCAACACTGTTGCGCTTGGAGGAGCATCTCAGAGCGACTCCTCTATCTCTCCTTGGTGTGCGCGCGGCACGGGGCGGGCGATCCTGCTGCTCCTATGAGTAAGTTAAAAACGAACACAGCAAATAAAATACTTTAAATAAAACCCTTCAGGCTATTAAAGCAATTTGCAAGCACCATGTATTTATGTCATTTGAAGTTAAGAAGAGGTTAAGAGGAAGATATCGCCAAACCTCGAGTCATTTTGAAAACCTAATGAATATATTTACATTTCCACAATACAGAACTTTACATACAGAAACATTTTGATATGTAAATCCTGGGCACTAGGCACCATGCCTGGCACCAGCCACGAGGTTATTTATCACCAGATGGTTAACTGTTCACTTAGGCATTAGCTGCTAGTAACAAGTCTAAGTACCAGGAGTTACTCACCAGCTCATCAGAATCACACTCACTCCAGGCCGGCGGGGCTGGACGGAGGAGCCCTTGTCTGGGCTGCTCGGGGCTCCGGGCTGCTCTGCCAGCCCTGCCCACCCTGCCTGCCTGGAGTCTGACAGGCTGACGTCACTGGGCGTCCCTGTGGCCACAAACTGCTGTGATTATGCATGCCTTCCAGCCAAGCCGGGGAAGCAGGACTGCAATGTCCTCTCAAGCAGCACGGCAGAGCCGGAATGCGAAGATATATGGTTACAAGGAGCTTCTGAAGGAAGCGCTGAGTGAGAATTTGAAAATAACCTTAGTTCTGAATAGATGGATATTTCCTGTTGAAAATGTAAGCACACCAACTAAAATGACTCCTTTCTAAACACTTGTGGTTGCTATTTCCAAAGATGATGCATGTCTCAAAATTCAACCAATAGAAGGTATAAAAAGGCTAAATTGGCCTGGGTCAAGCTGCTCAGACGTTCTGATCTCTGATGGTCCCGCACACTCTACAAACGCCCCTGAACCCCCGCCCACGAGGATGGGGTCGGTAGTTACCCTCCTCTGACTGGGGAAGCCGCCCTCGGTCACAATGCTAGAGAAGCCAGCCAGTTTTCACTGCCCAAACGTTTTAATTTGGAGGTGACCCTAGCTAGCAGAAGATGGAACAACTGCTAATATTTTGGTGAGCATCCTATCTTAGACCAGAGTTTGCATAACAAACATATTCAACATAAGGAAATCAAATCATACGTGTTGTTCTGCATTGGCATGTTTTTTTTGAGGTGCTGGGGGTGAAACCCAGGGCCAATCGACCTCTGAGCTACACCCCCAGCCCTATTTTTAATTATTTTTAAACAGGTTGTCACTGAGTTGCAAAGGGCCTCACTAAGCAGCTGAGGCTGTCTGCAAACCTCGATCCTCCTGTCTTAGCCTCCCAAATGCTGGGATTACAAGTGTGTACTACCATGCCTGGCTTGCAATAGCCTTAAAAAAAAACAAAACAGCAATATTTCACTCACAGACAGCTTTTCAGGTCAGTGATTATATCCTAAACTTTATTTTTTCAATGACCACCCATAGGTTATCGAAACCTATGTCGCTTCATTTTCAATTTCTTGCGATGATAAACAACACTTAAATAAGAGTTTAAAGACGATTTAGGAAGTGCATGCAGATACTGCCCGGCTATCTTAGTACTTTTCTGTATTCCACCAGGTAGGGTTGTTCTTAGCAGTGAAACGGAAGAGTCGAAGCAGGCACATGTAACAGCATTTGGAAACACCGGCCCCCAAGCCAGGTATAGTGGTGCATGCCTGCAATCCCCAGACTCCGGAGGCTGAGACAGGGAGTTGCAGGTTCGAGGCCAGCCTCAGCAACTTAGTGAGACCCTGTTTCAAAATGAAAAATAAAAAAGATTTGGGATGTAGCTTGGAGGTAGAATGCCCCTGGGCTGAGTCTCCGGTACTACCACCCCACAGGTAATAATGTATATTTATATATTAGATTTTTCCTTTCCCCATATCCTCAATCATACTAAATATTGGCAATTATTTCTCATCTTTGAAAAGGACATGCATGCTATCATTTCGTTCTCCCTGTGTGTGAGTACATTCTAGTTGCCTTTCTTTCTGCACCTTCAGTTTTGCAACCAGAAGCACGTGGGCTCTGGGGTCAGACGATCCCAGCTCAAGCCCAGCTCCTAGGCCACGGGCAGGTGCTATTAGTCCTCCCTGTCTCCATGGTCTGGTATGGGAAAAAAACAACCATTAATCTCCAAGGGACTCTCGTGAGGATTCTATGAGGATCACGGAGAGCACCAGGGTGGGTGTTCAACTGAACGCTGACTCCCACTCAGTGGCTGTCTCTGCTACAGCTCATGTCTTTCAACTCAAAATGGCCACTCCCCACAGAACTGGCGGACTGCTCCACAAAACACACCGTCCACATCTTGTTAGGAGGCTAATGGTATAAAAAACTTGTGCTTTCCCAACCCGAGTTGTCTTACAACTAGATCTAACACGTAATCTAACTGGTGCTAAAATATGCTCTTCATATGAATCTGCAATAACGAAAATTAAAAATAGCACCTCAAGTTGAGAAAACAAAATCGTTTCATATGCAATTTGAAATACAGAAAAGCAAGTCAAAGGCTGGCTGTAACTGGAACGTTTTGCATATGTTTTAGGGCAGTAGTGATTTATGATCTCTTCCACTTTTTTTTTTTTCAGGTCAAGGTCTCCTGATTTCAATTATATTCAGTTTAAATTTTACTCTTAAAAAAAGAAAACCACCCCACCCTTGGAAGCACCAAAAAGAAGTCAATGGAATAGTTATTTCCCACAATTCTAAAATCAAGGAATAGTCCCCTTTAAGCAACATAAATCATAACAACTTATAAGCAGCACATGAAGTCTAAGATGCAGTGGGCTTCGTATCCCCACCTTCAAAACAATCTGACCTTCTACCATGTAGTAACACTGCCAGCTGTTTTACCCTCAGAAAAATTCTGAGAAATGATCTTAGAGAAATTCAGCCAGGCAGGACGGTGCATGTAAAGGGTCGCCTAAGCTCAGGGCTCCACCAGCCTGGGCGATGCAGAGGAGACCCTATCATTAAAAAAAAAAAAAAAAAAAAAGTCTCTTTAAAAGCTTCCTAAGAAGGAAGTTTTCAGCCAGGCGTAGTTGGTGGCGCACGCTTGTCATCCCAGTACTTGGGAGGCTGAGACAGCAGGATCACACGGGTTCAAAGCCAGCCTCAGCTACTTAGTGAGACCCTGTTTCCAAATAAAACATAAAATAGGTCTGGGAGTATACCCCGGAGGTAGAAAGCCCCTGAGCCCCTGGGTTCTGCCCCCAGTACCCCCCCACCCCCACACACAATCAACAGAAGCTAAGGAGAGTAAAAGGAAAAATAACTTAAAAAGAAATTGGTAGGGAATCTTAGTTTCAATTCATTACAATTTTCTTTTCATGTGTACTACAGAGGAAGTCTTTTTAAACCACAGGAAGCTGGACATGGTTGGTGCACACTTGTAACCCCAGCATTTGAGAGGCTGAGATAGGAGGATTGCAGGTTCATGGCCAGCCTCAGCAACTTAGTGAGACCCTATTTTAAAATAAAAGAGTAAAACAGGGATGGGGTGTATCTTGGAGGTAGAATGCCTCTGGGAGCAATCCCCAGTAACACACACACACACACACACACACACACACACACACACACACACGTCCAGTGTGGGCCCCTCCATCAAATAACCTGCGTGTTTCCGCGCACACCTCAGGCGTATCTGTAATAATGATAGGATGCAGTTGTGATACCTATCAGTTCTCAGTCAGCCTTTACGTAACCTCACTTCTCAGTAGTATTTAGAGCTCTGGACCACACTCTTCTTGAAAATGCTACCCTCAACCTTGACTTATGTCACCTGATCTCCCAGCATTCACTCTACCAAACAGGCATATATATGTTCACATAACTCAAACACCCAGTGCACCTGCAACCCGTACCACTTCTGTCCTCACTAACGTCCCAAGTAGCTTCCGCGTCCCCGCAGGGCCCGCCAGTGTTGTGTGGCGCACAGCCCGCGCACATCTGCTCCATCAGTTGGCTGCAGACTTTCACCTCCGGGGTCACCTCACACCGATGTCTCAGACTGTAAGAGGCTGGTGTGATGGGAGGACGGCGACCACATCCTCCACCCTGCACTGCACAGAAGCACTGTGCCAGGAACGGCAGCGCCCTCCACCCAGCTAGATTTCCATATTCATTTGTCTTGGCATATCACATTCTGTATCTTCATGATTAAAAAAGAAACACCGAAGTAACACTAATTTAAATTTAAAATGATTTGGAAATATGGTCTTTCTCTGCCCCTTCTCGTATAGCCATCCTTGTATCTTCTGTGAAAAGTTTAGTAATGGGGACTTGGGAGGCTGAGACAGGAAGGTCGCAAGTTTGAGGACAGTGCAAGCAGATCAGTGAGACACTGTCTCAAAATAAGAACTAGAAAGGGCTGGGGGGTAGCTCAGTGGTAGCGCTTCTCTACGTTTAATCCCCAGTACCAAAAAATAAAAATAAGAGTGTAGTAAATAAGGAATGAATAATTCATAGAAATCAAATGCCCACCACACTTAACAACAACCTCATAGGGGCTCCAAACGCCCACACGCTTACGTACCACAAGTGATGTCGACACCAGCTCAAGTCCAGGGGGACGGCCCTCAGAGCTGGGCCAACAACTTCCTTTACACGTGACGCTGGTCACCTCATTTGGCACTGACACAGCAATCCAGATATTTCCAATTCACCACCCACACAATGGCCAAGGGTTACTCCATGTTATCATGTTGTGTTCCTTCAGAGCAAAAATTTCATGGCACAGCTAATTTCTGTAAAAGGTAATTGGAAGAGTCGTCGAATGGTTTAGGAATCAAATCATTCCATAAGCACCTGCTTAGGAAGAAACCAATTATAATGAAAAAGTCTTCCGTACCACTGGAGTCTTCCTCCCTAGAGAGCAGTAGCTACAGAAATACACTTGCTTACTACAGGGATCTGGAGCCTTTTAATTTGAGAATACCCAGTTCTTAGGTCATTAATGAATAAGCTGGCCCTCTAAAGCCAGTTTAGCCAGGCACTGACTTAAACAGTCCTCATTTCCTTTTTTCTTCCAATTCTTCCTACTTTTTGTGTGAGATTAGCTGCAACTAATCCTCCTGAACAATGTCTTCCTTCTGAATTCTGCCCTGACTTGCATATGTCACCACTGTACCTGAGTCAGCTCTAGTCCTGTGACCTTCCTGGACTGCACCAGGTCTCCCAGGCAGGTCTAGTGCTACCTGATAGGAGCGCTCAGTGCTACCAACCAAGTGCCGAGGAGTCCATGCTCCTACCTCAAAGATATAATAGTGGGAGACATGTGGAAATTATTGTACTTAATGAATACAAAGCTTATACATATGGAGACTAGACAACTAAGTCTAAATTCATGCGTACAGCCAAATACAAACCAAATTAGAAGAGATCTAAAAGATAATGATAGGTCGGGTCCCTCCCTTGCCCCACGGGACCCCGCAATGGGGACAGGCAGCGGAACCCTGGGAGACAGAAGCGGAAACGTCGCGAGACTCCAGGTATTGCAAGACTCCAGACTTTGCGAAACAGATGCCAGGTGCCATGAGACTCTGGATGTTGCTAGAGAATCAGCATTCCCACCCTGCTAGCTCCATTCCAAGATCCCCCACTATGAATATCCGTACGTCCTCTCTGACTGCGCGACTCTGCCAACTGACTGTGACCCTGCTGACCGCGTGGCTATGCTGCTCGGTCATCAGTCCTTTCCCCCATGATTGGCCCAAAGGTGCCAGTTGACTGAAGAGGCCTTTAATAACTTGGCTGGTGTTTACTTCCTTTGCGGACCGCAACTCAATTTCACTGATATAGATAGCAGGAAGGTAGGTATTAAACTGATTATTCTTTCCTTGTTCTTGCTATCATATGAAATCTCAACTGAGCTACAGGAGAAACAAGCTAAATTTATCTCTCCTTTGGCATATTTGAACTTGGTAACTATCTTTGGGTGCTTGAAGACAATTTCACTTATGAAAAAAAATTTCATGTGGTGAATCTTTATATTTTCAGCTTAACAATTGTAGTTCAGAAAAAAATTTACAAAGAGTATATATCCAACACATACAGTACAAATACTTTAAACAAATATGTAAGTATACATTTTTGAATGATACTTGTTTCATATACTCTACCTACAAATGGATTGATTTTTCACTCTGGAGAAATCACACAATCTTACTGGTTTCCAGAAGCAGACGTGCCAACAACACATCTACTATCCAAGTCCTGACAGTCAGTTCTTTGCCTGTACCATCTGCCTGGAAGAGAGATGGACTGTTTTTGATGCAGGAATAGAATCAAACATGTGATGGTACTCCCGGCTTCATTGTCATCGACACACAGACCCCAGAGAGACTCTACAAGGTCGCTTTGTGTATCCCTGGAGTTAGTTAAGCAACTCCTGCTTCCTCTTCTCAAGGAAGGCTCCTTGGTAGTTTTACTACCACACAGGACAGAGCAGAGACACATCCTTGGAGCCTGTTCTGCCAGCGGTCAAGGGAAGGTCCCAAGAACGTGGCTGACCGAGAGTGCCCACTCCCCAGGACACTGCGCAGCACTCAGGTGCTCACTGGTCAGCAGGCGGCCGGACCGTTCACCAGCAGAGTGGTGTTGTGTTGGGAAGTGCGTGTTCTTTCTCGAAGCTAAACAAACACCAAACCACACATTTATTTGCTATTCAATGAGTTAAAAAACAAAGATACGGGTTTAAAGTTGCCATTCTTCTACACTCAAGTTTCTGGCACTGAAGGAAAAATGTTTTGCCCTTTTCCACACCTCATTTGTACAAATTTTATAGTCCACAAGCGCTCCCCCCCTTCTTCTCCTTCTCCTCCTTCTTATGGTACAGGGGCATTCTGTCTCTGAGCTACATCCCCAGTCCTATTTTATTTTTTTACTTTGAAACAGTCTCACTCTGTTGCAGAGGACCTTGCAAAATCGCTCTGTCTCAGCAACCCAAGTACTAGGATTATAGGCCTGTGCCACATGCTGGGCCTTCTTTTAAATGAAAACCCATTCTTATTTTAGAGGTTTATTTCAATACCACACATTTTTCTGTGTAGTATTAGAAAGTGAACATTAAGGATGGTGGAGCGTAGTGGTGGAGCACTTGCCTGGCATGCCTGAGGCCGTGTTCAATCCCCAGTACTGCCTCTCCTCTCCCCAAATCAAAACCACACAAACCTGGTTGGGATTGAATTTCCTCAGCTAATGATAAACCTGTCATTTGTTTGACAAATATTTACAGAGTATCATTTTTTCCTATAAAACTAGTTTTTATCTTGTTTTTTATCCTGGGAGAGTTTTACAAATAACAAATGATGTTCCAAATAGTTGTAGGTGTGTAAAATAGTTGTAGGTGCGCAGGCAGGGTGGATACATACTTAACTACAGTACAGACAAGAGTTCCAAGCTGAGGAAGGAGGGCAGGATGCAGAGAGTAGAGTGAGAGCCGAAGCAGAAGGCCGCGGAGGCCGGCTCAGAGCGTGGAGCACAGAGCCCCGGGCGTGGGCACTGGGCAGGGCTGGGCAGCAGCTACCCTGGGGTGACCCAGCTGCTGAAGAAAGGAGGGCTTTCAAAGACCATCACCAGAAGAGTTAGAGGTCACATGGAGAGCCCGGGCGTGGTGGCGCACGCTTGTAATCCCCGCGCTTGGGAGGCTGAGACAGGAGGATCGCACGGGTTCGAAGCCAGCCTCAGCTACTGAGCGAGGCTCTCAGCAACTTAGTGCGACCCTGTTTCCAAATAAAATACAAAATAGGTTGGGGGCATAGCCCGGAGGTAGATAGCCTCTGGGTTCCACCCCCAGGAACGAACACACACACACACACACACACACACACACACGTCACACACACAAGTCACACGGAGAGCTGGCCAGCATTTGGACTGATCCCAGCAGCCCCACAAAAACATACCCAAGCGCAGGCTGGGGTGGCCGTGGGCCCCGCTGTGCAGAGGGAGGACTGAGTGAGCGGCAAGTGGACCGGGAGCGAAGCGACGCGCGCTTTGAGTCTGAGGCTCGCTAGGCGCCCAGTCTGGCCAGGAACTCTTGGCTCGCAGGATCCTCCTGTCTCAGCCTCCGCGCAGCTGGACGCCACGCACCGGCCAGCACACTGAACGAACATGAGTGTTGGCGCTGGCTTGGAAACAAGCCCAACGTACATGTTAGACTGTGAGCGAAACGTCCTCCCACCGGAGCTTTCCGACGGTCGCTAGTGGGCTCCCAGGGTCACTCTGAGTGGCTGCGGTCACAGCAGAGACGGGCCCTGCCCCGCGCTCACTCATGCCGCCCGCTGCCCTTGCTGGCGCACACTGCCCAGCCACGGCCGTCGGCGGGCAGGCGTGCCAGTGGCCACCACGCAGCGAGGAGGTCGCCCTCTTCTCTTCTACTTGGCTTGCGTTCTCTTTGAGCGTCACGACACTCATCTGGGACCATGCAGTTATCTTAGAAGCGAAGCCTTCTTCCAGTGTGGTGAGTCAAGAAAATGAGGAGTCGATGATTCTACCGCAGAATGTGTATCTGGAGCTGTTAAGAAGAATAGTCCCTCTGCGTTCAAACCACTCACACGAGCTCTTCATCGTAAGCCAATCGCTGGTGCGAGGAACAGGTTTAACTGTGTAAGGATGACTCATTTCCAACCTGCTGGGCGTGCACCGCACAGAGCACATGAACCAACACAGCCCACTAGAGCAAAACCGGACGCTTCCCACAGGCAGCGAGTCGAGAGGCGGGGAGTCACCAGCCCCTCCGCAGGGGTCAGGAGGCACCCTGCGGAGAGCCAAAATGTAACTTCCTGAGAACCCCAGCCCAGTGCGTCAAGTGACTGAGACGTCAACTATGGGTAAGCAAAGGGAGACGGGCTGCCAGGACCGAGTTCTGCAGAACAGCGCTGCCCACAGGACACGGCCAGCTCGCCGCAGTGCTGCCCGCCAGCCTGGAAGGCCTGAAAACGCTGGACAGGAATGTTCTCCTGCCTGGTGATGTCTCCACTCCCACTGCCTGCTGCCTGCCAGCAGGTGGTGCCGTGAGGTCTGGGGCTGTGGCCACGAGGTGCGCAGCGGCTTCTCCCGGTAATGAATGGCAATCCCAGAGACACCGTGTTGAGGACCCTCCCTTCACACACTCATCTGCCATCTGTGTATTTCCTTGGCACACTGATTAAACCTTTTGCTCGTATTTTAGTTGAGTTGTCTGTTTTCTTATGGTTGAGTCCAAATATTTTTTTAACAAAAGATCTAAGCTTGCTGTTCAGATTCACAACATTTGCTAGAGATTTGATTCTAAATTTATTTCCACAATTTGTCTAGGTTAGTACTTCATCTGGGAACCAATAACTTGAGCCTTCAATACTGTTTTTATATTTTTAATTTTTTGCGGTACTGGGGATGGAACCCAGGGGCCTTCTACCTCCGAGTTATACCCTCAGCCCGATTTTTTTTATTCTTTGGAAATGGTCTCACTGAGTTACAGAGGGCCTCACTAGGTAGCGGAGGCTGGCTGAGAACCTGTGGACTCTCCTGTCTCAGCCTCGCAAGTAGTGGGATTCTAAGCATGTGCCATCACACCCAGCTAGTAATATAACTATTTTAAAGCATTTTATTATATCTCATCACACCTAATTCCTTCTTAAATGAGTAATGTTTATTAGTGTCTTTTCTAAAAATGTACTGACATCCAGAACAGTTAGTTGATACCACTGCCAGAATAATACACTGATATTAAAAAATGAATATACTAGGTGTGGTGGCGCATGTTGTAATCCCAGCATTTGGGAGGCTGAGACAGGGGGAATCGCAGTTCGAGGCCAGCCTCAGGTACTTAGTGAGGTCCTTTGCAATTCGGTGAGACCCTGTTTCAAAATAAAGAATAACGCTGGGCGTGGTGGTGCACGCTTGTAATCCCCATGCTTTGGGAGGCAGAGATAGGAGAATCGCGCAGGTTCGAAGCCAGTCTCGCTGGCTTGAGACCCTGTTTCCAAATAAATAAATATATAAAAATAGGTCTGGGAGTGTAGCCCGGAGGTAGAAGGGTTTCCAGGAACCCCAGTACCACCAAAAATTAATAAATTAATTAATTAAAAAATAAAGAATAACAATAGGGCTGGAGATGTAGCTCAGAGGTAGAATGCCCCTGGTCTCCACCCCCAGGACCGCAAAAATAAACAAATAAATAAAACGAGTAGACGTAATATATAAAGATGATTAGATAAACTCAAGTTATCTAGGCAATCTTTGTACCAACTGCTACAGATACACAAATCCTGAAGCCCCTCATCCTTTGTACTGAAGCACCCACACAGCCGCAGACACCCTTCTTCCAATGGCATTTCCATTCCGCAGCATTCTTCGATTCTGTTGCAAAGATCGGGCATTTCTCAGTACAGAGGCATCTGTACTCTTGCAGGCTCTCATGAATGCAGGTTCCTTTCCCAGATGAGAACAGAACTCGTGTGTCTGGGTGTTCAACAATTTTCACTCTGTATTGTTCATGTTAACTAGTTAAACATTTTAAATTTTTCAAAAATCCCCAATTCAAGGTGAGTTAAGAGCTGGGACTTAGGCAATGCAATTCTTTTTTTTGGAGGGGGGGTCTGGGGATGGAACCCAGGGGCATTTGACCTCCGAGCTACAGCCCCTGCCCATTTTTTATTCTTTATTTTGAAACCGGGTCTCACTGAGTTGCAGAGGGCCTCACTAAGTAGCTGAGGCTGTCCGCGAACCGCGATCCTCCAGGTCTCAGTCTCCCGAATGCTGGGATTATAAGCGTGCGCCACCACGCCCGGCTAGGCAATGCAATTCTGCTGTACGGTGTGACACCGTAGGGTTCTGAGCATGGTGCTGGTGAGCCGCCACGGCTCTGAGTGACACCCCTGACAAATCCACCCTTCCTGGTGGCCGCCCCAGCCTGCACGCCTGCCGACGCGTGTTGGCACGCTTCCTACTTTTTAGTTATTGAAATAACTGGAATCTTCCGGAGTGCTCCCTGGAGCAGCCAGACCCAAGATGGCACCGACGGCCGGGGCAGCACCACCTGGCAGAGCCACAGCAGTGTCCCGGCCTCCGGACACACTGTATCTGGGGCTGATCTGTTACCCGGCAGTAGCACTTGCACATATTATGCAAGTCTTCATGATCTAAGCAGTGTTTTGCCCTCGGCTCTCCCGTCTGTTGGCGACACCCTCTGCAGAGCGCACACCAGAATTCATTTCCTAAAGGTCAATGAATACTTTCATGGTAGAGCTGGGTGTGGTGGTGCGTGCCTGTAACTCTAGCTATACGGAGGCTGGAGAATCGCAGGCTTAAGGCCAGCCTCAGCAACTCAACAAGACCCTGTCTCAAAAAATAGAAAGCCCAGTGGCAGAGTGCTCCTGAGTCAATCCCCAGTACTATCGAGCAAAAGCCCAGACCTCACGATGACTGAACCAGCGGTCTCCGCTTCTTGTCATCGTTCAGCTGTCTGTGCAGCTCCTGACAACTGCAAGCTTACTTTCTCAGTGTTTATGACCCCGAATTCTCCTTAATTCTGGCTGTATTTTTATTCCTACCCTGTAAACGCATGCATTTCATTCTGGTTTAAAGCCCCTCCCTTTCCCCACAGCAGACAGCAGCAACAAGGGCAACCAGCGCAGCTAAAATGTAGTGAGCACTGCACCAGGCTCTGGAGAGAGTGTGCGGGTCTCTCCACTCGCAGGCCGTCATTAACTCCTGGTGCCTGAGCAGACCCTGCACTGAGCGCTCCACCACTCCGCCCAGGTTCGCTCTGCAGAGGCCCTCTTCTCCTGTTTACAAGCACTCTACTGCTTGAGCGTTCAGAACAGCATTTATGGCTCACAGAGCACGGTCAGATTCCTCCTAACTACTCTAACTGATTTGAAGTTTAATATCGTAACAATTAAAGCACCAGGCATGGTCCTTGAAGGGCAAAACAGTCAAGTATGGGTCATGTGTTCACTTAAGACAGTGTTATTTTTTAAACTCTGTGACTACAAAATGCAATAAAAATAACTCCATTAGTAGTCAGAGTGTAAGCAAGAGAACTGAGAGAAGGCGGGGTGAAGGACACTTTCTGGCAGAAAGCGACCAGGGAAGACGGCAGGCGTTTTCCGGGGTGTGGTGGGGTCTGTGAAAAGGCGCGGCAGGCCTGGGGGCAGCAGGGGCGTCTGCAGGTGCCTGTGCCAAGTCGGCGCACCAGCCAGCAGCCAGTCCCTCGGGCAGTCCGGCGCTGCGCTCAGAACAATGTCCCCACTACAAGGACCACATTAGAAGGCCTTTAAGAACTGCCTCTATCAAGACATAACCAATGTAATTCTCTTGGCCTTTTTTTTTTGAAGGCAGCTGTAATGAAAAACCACAGGAAGTCGGCCTGTTCTGCTGCAAAAGTTTTTTAGAGTGAATTGTCTATTCCACCACCCAGTGTTCCCAAATAACCCCCGCGCAGGCACTTCTGGCCGTGGCCCTGGGTCAGCCAGCAACGCGGGGACGCCCAGTTCTGAATGTTCCTAATCTCACGGATATTATTTACCTTATACATTTTGTAGAAAAACCAAAATGAGCAAATGTAATTCATACGCACCTCAACACCATGCGAACTTTTCAACATGTCTTACGGCTCGAGAGCTGCTAGATTAGAGCCTTACCTTTGGAGATACACGCTTAGGCAGAGAGCTAAAACCCGCTTCTGTGAGCTGCTGACGCCGTGTCTAATGCGGGCGGCTCCTGGGCGCCAACCACCTCGTTACATTGCTTAGAACAGATTTGCAAAACTTGCTGAGTAATTTGCTATTTCTTTTTTTTTTATATATAACTGCTAAGGGCTCCAAGGGGCAGGAGTGGGTCGCTTATACAGCTTATTTTATGTCATTCTCAGAGGATATGCAGGTACTAGGTGTGGAACCCAGGGGCTTTCTACCTCCAGGCTATACTCCCAGACCTTTTTTATATTTTATTTGGAAACAGGGTCTCACTAAGTTGCTGAGAGCCTCACTAAGTAGCTGAGGCTGGCTTCAAACCTGTGCGATCCTCTGTCTCAGCCTCCCAAGTGTGGGGATTACAAGTGTGCACCACCATGCCCGGCATATATATTTTTTAAAATAGAAAACTATCTTTAAAATTTTAAATTGTAACTTGAATGAAGCAGAAGGTGGAGGAGGGAAGCTGTTTCCAAACGGCTCAGGGACACACAGGAACACAGGAGCCCAAGGGCCCAGAAGTTAACGCGACAGAGGCCTGATTTCCTTGACCGTCTCTGCACGTTAGATAAACACTCCGATAGTCACTGGTGTCTGCAATCTGTTAGAGCGCCTGTACTATTTTTAACTCCTAACATTTTTATATTTCACACGCACAGAAAAATCTTCTGGCTAATCTACGCGAGCTTTAACTAAGAGGGGGATTCCAAGCATTGTGAGAGAAGAAATAGTTTCTAGTAAGCAAATCCATTTGGAAGGGGAGCAAGGGAAAGACACGCGCCTGCTTTCGGATGGGCGCGAGCCGCCCGCAGGCCGAGTTGGTTAACGACTCCTCCGCGGTCCGCCGCTCTGCACGCCCGTGGCCCGCAGCCCTGGCCTCGGCCTTCGCGGCCTCTGGGCCTCTTCTAAAGGGTCATTCCCCTGCCGCTGACGCCACGGCCTGACCGCTCCCGGGCCCCGCCGCTGCAGACACCTCCACCCGCCTGCCTGGCGCTGCCACCTTACTGGACTGCCTGCTCGAGGTCGCGGGGTCTCCTCCTGGTCCCCGCAGGCAGAAGAGCACCGAGCGCTGCTCCCGGCTCCCGGCCGGCTTCTCTAGGACAGGCCGCCCTCCCTGAAGGCCGTCTTCAGCCTCTTCCCTTTCTACACTCCGTTTCCCCTTTTCTTCTTAGTACTGCAGAGTGAGCTCTCCCACCTAGAGACTTCCCGAGCCCTCTTTAGTTTTGAGTCAAGGCCTTGCCAAGTTCCCCAGGCCTGGCTTAAAGTATCGTTCCTTTTAAAGTAGGCATGGTGGTGCACACTTGTAATTCCAGTACCTGGGAGGCTGAGACAGGAGGATCTCAGGTTCCCGGACAGCCTCAGCTACTGAGTGAGGCCTTCTGCAACTTAGAGAGATGCTGTTTCAAAATAAAAAGAATAAAAACATGGGACTAGGAATGTAGTTCTTAAGTAGAATGCCCCTGGGTACAATCCTCGGTACTGGCAATTAATAATAATAATACAAAATAAAAAAATCAATCTGTTTTCTAATCTGCTGTCCTGATTTTGTTTTCCTGCAGGCCCCATGATGCATTTCTGCGTCTTTCTAGGAATATTCCAGCCACACTTCAGTCTCAAAAGGTCCAGCCCTCTGTACTCTCTGAGCTGTCTCTCTCCTAATTCCAATGTCCACTAAAGCGCAGATAATGGTCCCCTACACACGCGCGTGCGCCCTCTCTGCATCTGTGCAGCAGTTGAACCCCTCGCCCTCTCTTCTCAGAACTACCTCCACCCTTTACCTCCTCCCCTCTAACTGAGCTCCCCCTCCTGCAGGTCTGTCTTCCCAGAGCAGGTGTCCTGGCCTGCCCCTCTGCGGAAGCCCGTGACCTCGTCCTGTCCAGGCCTGCGGTCCTGGGGGCCACTCAGGGCTCCCTCCTCTGCCTGTGCTTCTCTGGCCCTGGGCTGGAGGGGCTGGGGTCCTTGGCTGGCGCAGCTGCCTCCTGCTGAGGAGGACACTCTCACGCTCCCTCTGGGTCTTGCTGGTCACCCTGCCTGGAGGCCACCGCTCAGCTGCCTCTTTTTAGCAAAGTGAGACCAGCCAGCCACAGCAAGAGGAGGGACATATGTTTTCTCTAACATGTCCAAACTAGGGACTGTTAGGAACACCAGAGGGCCTCCAGGTAATGGAGGGCAAACCTCAGCACAGCTGAAATGGAAGGGGAGGGGAGGAAGAAGGCTGAGGTTGATCAATGGAGGAGCCGCATCCGAATACGCTAAGTGTGAACGTAGCATGGCCAACTGGACACTCGTTGGGAGGGGGAGGGGACACAGTCTGAATGTACACCATTTTCAGTATCATCCACATTAAAAAAAAAAAACAAAAACCCACCGCGGGCGTCCCGGGCTGGGCCCCCACGGGCAGAAGACCTGGCTCTGCCTCGGCGCACCACCCGCTTTCCTCGCTCCCTGGGCGGGCGGCTCAGGGTGCACCGGGGTGCGCCTGCGACGAGCCCAGCGCGGCGCACCACTGCCCACTGCCCAGCAAGCCCCTCCAGGACAGCCCACCGCCCAGGCCTCTGGAGGGCAGGGTCGGGCGTCCACCCACAGCCCTGTGACCTTGGAGTAACGAGCTGCTCGCCGTTCTCCAGCTTCTGAGTGGGGACAGTGATATCACCGCGTGACTGCTGTGAGGCCCGGACGGCCTCGTCAGCACACTCGGCCATGTCACTCTTTCCCAGCGTAGTACCGGGTTGAACCCGAGGGCGTCCACCTCCTGGCTACCCCGGGATGTCACTGAGCTGCCTGCCGAGGGCCTCGCTGCAAGACGCTGAGGCCGATCCAAGCACTGAGATGAGAACATGCGCGTCACTACACCCAACTTCCTGTGACACTTCAAAAATTATAATTTTTTTCTTTTCTTTTTTTCTTTTTTTTTTTTTTACTATACTGGGGATGGAACCCAGGGGCATTGTACCTCTGAGCTACACTCACAGCCCTATTTTTTATTCTTTATTTGGAAATAGGGTCTCACTGAGTTGCAAAGGGCCTCACTAAGTAGCTGAGGCTGGCTGTGAACTGCAGTCCTCTTGTCTCAGCCTCCTCATGCTGGGATGACGAGCCAGCGCCACCACGCTAAACATTACAGATACTAAAGACCAAAACCTAAGCGGCGAGCACAAGCCTGTCAGAGCCACTTCCCAACATATTTACCTACAGTAGTATTTGACAGGTGCTTTACCTTTTGCTTTCCTTTTGACTTTGATCAATGGCTGCCTCATGTTGAAGGATTTTTGTAACCCTAATAGACAGGAAATCACCAGCGTTTTCTCCAAACCCAACACAACCCAGTCATAAGTACTTCCTCTACTTGACTATTCAGTAACTCTGGTGCCTTAAAACAAAATTGAAACTACCCATAACTTGAACTAACGTTCTGAAAAATTAGATATGCAAAGTCATTTGACTCCCAAGCAACCATTACTGAACAGCATCCATTTAAACCTGAATAAGTCACAAAATATCAATATTAAAAGATATGTCACGACAGATTTCAATTTTCTATTTGTCCATTTTTAAAACATTTTCTACAAGAAGTATGCATTCACTTTTTACAATTAAAAGCATTTAAAAATATATCTGAAAAAGAAATTCAGATTAAAAGTAGAATGGTAAAGCCATATATTCCATTCCCAGAAACCTCGGCTTCCCAACCTAAAATTATGTATTTCGTAATGCCAGTTTTGGAAGCCCCCGCCGTTGTGGCAAGCTGTTGTGGCGAAACGGGGAAGGAGCACAGCCTGTGGTGAGCAGGATGCAGAGGCCCGCCGGTTTGGGCCGAGCTATGGAACCAATCAAGTCCGCCCCCATCGCAGCGCCTCGGGAAGCGGTTTCTCCGCGGCCGAGCCGTCCACAGGCCGCTCAACCAGCATGCTGGCCGTGCCCTCCCTTAGCTCTGATAAGGAGAGTAACTTAACAACACCTTCGTTCTGTCTCTGCAGCCCTCTTCTGCTGCAGACAACCCCTGCCCACTCTTGGGAACGCACGTTGCCTTTTATAGCACAAGGCTGCTCCTTTCTAGAAGTGCGAACAGAAGCTAGTGGAGATCTCGAAGCTGCTCCTGCCGTCGCCGTGTCTTCTGACACTTCCTCCTGAGTACATAGGCAGACGCGAGCAGCCATCACGGGAGGGCCGCAGAGGAGCAAGAGCACCCATCGGTCTCCGGACTCGCCCAGCTTCTGCTGACTCCTGGCGTCCTTGGCTTGTGGCCTGGCAGCCCCTCTCTGTCCCCAGAGTCACACGCTTCTCGGAATGAGTCTGGAACCCCTGCCACTGCCTCCTTCTGAGGACACCTGTGGCTGCTGCTCTCCCCTCCCCAGAGGCAGGGAGCTCACCCTGAGGTCCTCCGTGTGCTCACACCCGCAGAGCTCTTTGAGGTGACAGTGCTTCAGAGGTCTCAGGGCTGGGCAGCATCAGCTCACCCTGGGCGCTGTCCTCTGGCTAGGGCTGAGGGCGTGTCCTGTGAGAGCCCAAACGCAGTGCCAAGGCAGCTTCCTGGCATCCTCCCCATGTATTCCCATCTGGCTGATTTGGGTACAAAAACTGCTCCTTCAGCTATTTTCTATGACCCCAGCCCTAACACTACCCCTGGACAGTGCTGAAAATCACCATCTTTGATCAAGATTGGACAGCTTCAATTGTTTTTAAGAACAATTTTATCTAGAAGACTGGCTGGATTCGAATTTGTTGTAGCAAAACCATAATAAGGAAGGAAGAAAGAAAGAAAGAAAGATCCATTATTAATAAAAGACTTATAAATATGTAAGTCTAATAGGAGGGAAGGAATTAGATATTTAATGGTAAACCACTCTTTCCAGCACCTAGAAAGAACTGAAATGTAAGTCAGAGTTATAAATGGTCTACACTTGTGGTACAAGTTTTTAAATGTACTGACACCCCCCCCTTTCCTTTTTGTTAGATAGTAATATGGACATTCTTATTCCCACCGGTCTGAGTCCATTTTGTGTTGCTGTAACAAAACGCCTGAGGCTGGGTATAGAGGCAGAGTCTACCTGGCTTATGATTCTGGAGCTGGGAAGTTCTGACAGCGTCAGCCCCGCGGCCGTGCCACAGGCTGGTGGAGAAGCACAAAGGGACTGGCCATGGGAAAAGGGCCGAGCGTGTGGGACGCCACACTCTACCACAGCCTGCTTTGTTAAGAAGCAGATGCTCATCACGCCCCAGCCGCTCCCCGGGACCAGCACGAGCCCATTCACGAGCCCTGGGCCTCATTCCTCCTGCTGGGCCCTGCCTCTGGAGGCTGCACCGCCTCAGCGCTGCACACTGGGCCCACTCCCTGCGCCAGCCTCAGAGGCCGGCCACGCGCAAGCCACAGCAGTGTCCTGCATGTCTTTACTGTTTTTCCAATAATTATCTTATGAATCCTAAGAGTAAAAGGGCACCATGGCCAGGCATGGTGGCACACACTTGTCATCCCCGCGCTTGGAAGGCAGAGACAGGAGGATCGCGCTGGTTCAGAGCCAGCCTCGCTGGCTTAGGAGACCCTGTTTCCAAATAAAAAGTATAAAATAGGTCTGGGAGTATAGCCCGGAGGTAGAAGGGCTTCCAGGAACCCCAGTACCACCAAAAAAAAAAAAAAAGGGCACCATGCACTCTCCCCCCAACTCCAGGCAACGGCTGATGTGCTGCGCTGCCTGTTCCTATCTACAGTGACCTCAACCCTGCAGCATCACTGCCAACACCACACACACCAATCCTGTACACGACTCATATAAACAGCAGCTTGGACGGGGAGCCAGTGCCCTGGCTGGAAGCAGGCAATAGAGATGCTCTTCAAGTTTCCCACCTGCTTCCTTGGGCCTGATCTCCACTGGCCGGGCGTGCCGCGCCCACCAGCCCCCGCCAGCGTCTCCTGGGCTCACGGCCGGCTGGATGCAGGCCACTACCGGTCTCCCTTCTTGCTCCCAGCACCTTCGCCTAACCATGCTTTAGGCCCGCGGGCGTGGCGGCCCTCCCCCTGGCGGCCCGCGCTCAGGGCAGGGGGAGAAGCTCGGGATGAAAGGGAGGACATGCTTCTGATGCACTCCTGAATGTCTTCTAAAACTGCGTTTAGTAGGCAGATCATACTTTCTCATTGATCTAAACTCTAATTTTGGAGATTTGCTCTCAAGGAAAAAGTACAGCTTCGAGGAAAATTTATGCTTTTATCTAAAACATACCTACGTTTGGATTGACCATGCTGAGGAGACATTGTACCTCATCTGAACAGAGAAAATGAAAACCAGGACAGCCCTGGAGACCTGTGCTGGACAGACACACGCCGTCTACCCTACCTCAAGAACACCGACGACGGCTAGGAGAATCCCTCTATTAACGTCACAGGCCTTCTGCTCGAGATCTGGGGCTTTCTATCGTTATAAAGTAGATTTTAGACTTATTCTTAAGAGATATAGAAATAAAAACTTCAGAACATTTTGGGGTTTTCCTGAGACATGCATTTTTCATTAAAAGTTCCCTAACTTGCAATTCAATGTCTACTACTTTACTTTTAGATAAATACAGCCAATAAACCACCAAAATGCCCATTTTCCACTCAGCTTAGTAGGAAACTCGATCCATGCCCAGTCTGAGGGCTGACGCTGTCAACACCACACACTTCATCTGCAGAGCGCCTGTGGTCCAGCAGCCAGCCGCCTGGGGCCCGCGGAGTGAGGACGGAGGCCTGGCCCCGTGATCATCGACACTGGCCCCTCCTTCCCAGGAAGGCGCACAGCCAGCAGGTCGAAGCAGGGAAACTGCTGCTTAAGTCAGGCTCAAAACTAACAGGAGAACCACTACAAGGAAAACCTCGCTGGCAACCAAACCAACTATTCATTTTTAAAAATAAAATCCAACAAAAATTCCCCACAGTAAGTAGGCGGGGCAGGAGAGCAGCTGTCGGCGCGGCGCCTCCACAGGGCAAGGGGCCTCACAGAGGGCAGACACCATGGCTCAGTTGCATGCACTCAGCTGGCCGCAGGCCTCCCTTCCCGAGGCTGAGTTCGGGGCAGAGGGAGACGCCCACGAAGGGAAGGGAGGGGAGGGCTTCCCTGGCTCGTGGAAGAATCCCTGAGCATTTCAGTACCCTATAACTCACACCACGTTAAGGCTCGGACTTCAAGAGAGCTCTGGCGAGGAGAACGTGCCAACAGCTACTTAAATAAAACAAAACCATTCTAGAATATGTAGAATCTGAGGTGGTTTTAAAATTGCAGTAAAAGTCTATACACTGGTGTGAGAAAGACATTTCTGTTTGTAAATAAAAGAAGGCTATTGTTATCATTGCTGCTATTATTGCTAACTTTTAATCTCTCCTACAGTCTTCCCTTTTTATTGTTCAGGCTGATGATACCTGAGGAAGTACACAGGTTACATGAAACTGAAAATGTTTAGAGAGCCTGGTAGGACTGAACTACACATGTGGTCTATTAGGCTGTTTTCTGTTGCTATCACAAAACACCTGAGGCCTAGAGAGGTATAAAGAAGCTTATTTAGCTGAGAGTTTTACATGATAAAAGCCCAGGTCTTTGGCCTCTGCAGATGGCCTCAGGGTGGGCCATGGCGAGGGAGGGAGCACGTGCAGAAGGGATCATGGCGACACGGAAGCCAGAGAGGCAAGGCCAGGTCAGGCCGGCTCTCTCTACAACAGCCCTTCTGTGCAGGAACAAGCGGAGGCCCACAGGAACCAGGAGGCCTCCAGGCCCTAGTGAGCGCACCCCGCCACGAGGCCTGGCCTCCTGAAGGTCCTCCTGCTTCAGCAGCCGCCACGCCGGAGACCGAGCAGCCAGCACCTTGGAAACACACTCTGAAAGTGGCCATGTGACGGCGGCCAGCCGAGATCAGCAAGTGTGTATCCAGGTTCACTGAAGAAGTGTCAGAATGAGCTCAAGAAAGAAGTTCCAGAAAGTGATCCCAGACAAAATGATGGCCAGTGCAAAGGAGTCCTCAATAAAAAGGCGCTCAGACGTCGGTGTGCGCCTGCGAGCCGCATCTTGGAGGCTGAGACAGGAGGCCTGCAGGTTCAAGGACAGGCCCAACAACTTAGGGAGACCCTGACTCAAAAGTTAAAAAGAAAACAGGGCTGGGCGGGGAGCTCAGAGGCAAAAAGCTGCTGGGTTCAACCTCCAGCAACACACACACACACACACACACACACACACACACACACACAGCTCGGAGGAAATTGAGATGAGAAAGGAACCACTAGTGAGTAGGTCAGGAACTACAATCAAGAGACGAGGACATGTCACAGCGGCGTGGCCACACGCCACGTGGTGTGGGACCGAGGGGAAGGCTGCGCCGTGCCAGCCTCCCGCCCAGCCTCGAGAGGGCTGCGGCCACGGGCCCCGCTGCCGTCAGCAAGTTTTCTTTCCAAATTCCTCTCCTCTCCTTTCCTCATGCTTTTTAAAAGTGGATCGTCCACTAGAGATAAATGAGACTAAAGACATAATAGAAAATACTGTTAAGTGCAATTTTGTCCTAAGAATTTCATGATTATCAAGTCCAAAGGAAACATCTTAAAAAACCCTTAAATCCCATGTCACTTTCAAGTTACATAATATACATGGAGTATATTTTCTGGCAAATTAGCTTCAGAGACATTTATGCATTTGAAGTTTGTTGAAATAAAAAAGAAAACAGGAAGAGCATTTACTGAAGCAACACTCCCATTCTCTCTCTACCTACTTCTGGCTGTGCCGCGGCTTTCATAGGTCTTCACATGGCCCACGAGGTAATCTCACTGCTCTAGGAACCTTAAGTGGGCTCCCGACCGCCACTGTAGAGCAGACACTGAGCACCGGGGAAGGAACAGGCTGTGCCCGGCCAAGGCCATCCGCGGGACGGGATCAGGAGGGCGGATTCCTGCTGCTGTCGCCCAGGCTCATCTCTAAGTGCGCGCCCTCCCTTCCGTGAGCAGACAGCTTCAGTGCACGCCCACCTCCTTCACATGTGCCAATCCTGGGAAATGGCACAGTGGGGGCAGTCTGCAAAAATAGAGACACTTAAGGAACGCCTCCCGTAATTGCCTGGCATCTGAGGTGCTGTGCTGTCGGCACGCTCGTCCTATTCCTCCCCACCCACCATTCTTCGAGAACTCTTGAAAGCATCTTTTGGCCTCAAACTCCCTACTTGACATGTCTATGTATTAACAAACATGATTTTCCCCCTAGGAAATATATATGATAATTATATGCCTTCCTTTCCAGATACACAAAAAATGTAACACTTATTTCAAGTGCAATGATGCAAGTTTAATCTTCAAGAGAATACTCACAAGATTTGGTTGCCAAGTTCATCTATCATAAGTATATATAATAAAATGACACTGTGAAACAATAATAGAAATTTTAAATAGTGCATATTTTTGAGAACGTAAGATGGAAAAATACAAAATAAAACCTTTCCTTTAAACCTTAAAGCAAACATTTTGAGGAAAAATTCACAAAATATTTAAGTAAGATTTTCTTCCTAGCAGTCATACACCATGAGTTCAGAGAATATGGAAAAGCCCAAAGCAAGCTACCAGTGTTCTCCAAATGCTTCCTCGACTTGCCCAGTAACTGAGAACAGAACTAGCTCTAAATATGAATATGAAATAGTATAACATTCTATATTTTGCACAGGGTTGCCTACCTCATCTTAATTACTTTAAATGACCAACTGTATCACAAAGTAAACCTTTATTTCTGAATCACATGTTTAATAACACATAATACTGTCATACCCCTCAATTCCTTTCAACTACTGGTCTTACACTACATAGGTCTTACCTCTCACTTTAATAGATACAGTATTGAAATGAGAAGGTAAAAATTATAATTTCACTAAAACACAAGAACAAAAATGTTAAACTGTCCGAATCAACAAACCCCGAGTCCCCCGGCACACCTGCCAGCATAATTCAGCACAAGCAAGCACACGAAATCTGTGCGATCTATGAACTGGTCCCCTAAGACATGTACTGGAGATCTTTCCAAAGAAGACGAGTTAGTCTCAGAAGCAATTTTCTCCTAAACTCAGCTAAGATACATGCTACAAGAAAGCTTCAGCTTAGGACAAAACAAGTGGCATATTTAAGTAAAGACACAGCCTTGCTAGGAGTCTCCAAAATAGAGCAGAGCAGCGGATGAACTCACCGAGGAACCTCTGCTGAAGAGCTGCCTTCTCCCCTTCCCCAGGCTCCGGCTCCGAGAGAGCTCTTGCGAGAGCTCTTGCGTGCTTCCTGGTGGGGTGACGGGGGAGCGCACCACCATCTCTCCTGCGCCTTCCCCTGCAGCAGCGGAACCGCCATCTCCAGGGGCAGGAGCGTGCTCAGGTCTAATCCAGACGCCTTGGCATTTCACCTTGGCATGTGAAGACCTACTTGCAAACAAACTCAGAGCTGCACATGCAGTCCAGTCGTTAACTGCAGTACTAAACGGAACCAGCGAATGATAACGGATGTGTTTAACTTCATGATATTCTGTGGTTCATTAACTTGATGTGGTTGGAAATGATTATCTCTACACTTTTATTAAAACAAGTCCCTAGGTTTCAATATTTAATTAACTATGTCAACATTAAGTATTCCAGAAAGCTGGAGTGAGCCTAGTTTCAAAACACCCAGGACGTGAACCCCAAATGTAAATCCGGCCGCTGATAAAACTAAGCGAACGGTGAGCGTCACATTTCGTGTTTTAACCTCCTGTTCCGTCCTCTTGTCTATTCATCAAGTGAGAGTCTCCAAACTGGAAATACCAATAAACTGAAATGTGCTTTATTAAAAATGTTTGTGCTGGGCATGGTGGCTCAGGCTTGTCATCCCAGTATTCAGGAGGCCGAGACAAGAGGATCACGGGTTTGAAGCCAGTGTCAGCAGCTTAGTGAGACCCTAATTCCAAATAAAGAACAGAACAGGGCTGGGAGTGTAGCTCAAGAGGTAGAATGCCTCTGGGTTACATTTCTGGAACTACAAAAAAAAAGTTTACTATCTTCAAACTACAGTGGGAAGATTTTTTTCATCTACAGATTATACATTATATAACAGATTAGAGGTAATATGATTATACAGAGTAGAGACCTCACCCCAATCTTGACAAACCTCTATAAACAGGATCTCTAAGCACGGAGTACATAACTTGCCTGGCTTGCAGAGTACAATTCGACATATAATTCTGGATGATGGGAATGTGGTCAAGAAGCTTGCCCGCAGCTCCAAATCCGCCTTCCAAATAGGGCTCTAACACACACACCCAAACCCAGCGGACAGCGCGCACATCCACTTCCCAGTCTCATCTTGGGCAAGGCAGGCAGCGCTGGCCTGAGGGGCCGGGCTCCACCCAGGGGAGCGGGGAGCAGGCGCCTCCCTTCCTCACAGCCTCCCGGCTGCAATTACTGAAACCTTCAAAGGTTTCTGGTTTCTTTAATCAGAAAAAAAACATATGGAACCACATCTAGGTCTAACGTTTTCCCGGAAAAAAAAAAAAAATGTTCCAGTAAAAGCGAACTACTAAAATCCTTTTTCTTCTGCATTGTCACTGCCAGGGAGCCTGAGGTGCCCAGCCTCGAGGTCTGTGGGCGCAGGGGCTCTGTGGAGAGTACCTACCTAAGCACTCAGGGAACGCGCTAGGATCCCTGGGAGAGGACGCGTGGGCTCTTCAGGAAGAACCAGCGCCAATAGCGGTATTTATGATCTTTACAATATCTGTGCTCTTTATAGACAGTGCTTCCTGTGAGGCCTGGTGTAGGACGAGGCTGTCGGAATCAAGTAAGACAGTCTGCCGTCTGGCTGGCCGGCACCGGAGCTCCCCAGGCTCTGGGTCCCCGGTGGTGCGCCCCAGCTGCCCCAGCCGGACTGCTAGTGCTCAGGGGGAGAGAGGGCACAGGGGGAGAGGGGCAGGGCCGCCAGGGCGAGGTCGGGGGGGGGGCGGGCAGCCCTGTGCGCATCTGGGTGGCCAAGTCTGAATCCAGGCCCACTCCAGCCACTCTGCTCTGAAGTCACGTCCCGACTTGGTCCTATTTACACACCGGGTGTCTCTGAGGCACAATGTCATTGGCCATTTGTAGAAGGGGTGCAGGGAGGGGATCTGAGTGGAGGGCAGATTGGCAGAGTGCACTCTAAGGGAGGCTGTGAAGTGGGTTGGCGGAGAGGCTGGAAAGGACTTGAATCTGAGAGCGGAGGCCAGGCCGCAGAGGGGCGCAGGACGGGGCGTGGGGGGCAGGAAGGGAGTCAGACCTGTCTCAGAGGCCGGCTCCCTGAGCCTACCTGGCCCTATAAAACAAAGGAAATATACTGCTAGGTTCAGAAAAGAAATTAGAATCAAAGACTTTTTTTTTGCAGAATAAGGCGGGAATGCAAATAAAGACTGGGAGAGGGTGAGCAAGGGCCGAGTCCATCAGGAGGGCAGTGAGAGGAGGGAGGGCGCTGGCCCCCAGGCGGAGGGCTATGGAGAGAGCCCAGCAGGGCTCCAGCTTGTTCTAGGGAGCAGGAGCCGGCTGAAGCTGTCCTTGGTGTCCCGGGTTCAGGGTCCCCAGGTCAGAGATGGCGGAGGTGCTGAGCCTGACCACACCAGAACAGCAAGCTCTACTGAGAGGAACTTCTCTCAGGCGCTGTGCTAAACCTACACGGGCACCACTTGCCCTCAGAACAGCCTTACTGATCACAACTTTGTTAGGAATCTCATATACAGACGAGAAAAGGCAGCAAAGAGCTCTTTTTGACTTGCCCGCCCTGCTCGCACAGCTGCCGAGGGCTAGTGCCTGCATGTGGTGTCTAGTCTCAGTCTAGAACCTGCGCTCCAAGGCATGGCTGCCCACCAGTACTCAGCGCCAG
This sequence comes from Muscardinus avellanarius, assembly GCF_963383645.1. Taxonomy (NCBI): domain Eukaryota; kingdom Metazoa; phylum Chordata; class Mammalia; order Rodentia; family Gliridae; genus Muscardinus; species Muscardinus avellanarius. The sequence goes on along the minus strand of NC_137797.1, from coordinate 108,650,471 downwards.
CACTTGCAGAAGGAAGCCGTGCCTGCACTGGCCAGCCGACACCAGCCACAGGCCCTCCTGCTCCCCTTATACCACGAGCTGAGGCCCAGGCCTGTGCAGGGTCAGCAGGCCAGCGGGGCCTGGGACGTACCTTGCAGCACAGGGATTACAGTGTCCAGGGGCATGGACTGCTAAGCAACCGGCTGGAAGGCCCTCAGCTGCCGTGTACTCATAACACAGGTCTAAAAGCAGTTCAATCAGTCAGGAAAAGAAAAAAAAGCAGTGGCAAGAGGATCTCAAAAACGGGAAATAACACGTGAGAAACAGCCAGCGCGAAGGTGCCACCAGCCCTTCTGTGGGACAAGCCAAGGAGCCCTCGGCCTAACAGCACCAGGATGGCCAAGAGCAGCCACATCCTGTGGAAGAGGGCGGGGAGGATGGAGGGCCAGGGCAGGGGTGGGGTAAGAACGCCGCTGCTGCAGTGCACCCGAGTCTGCACCCTGCTGAGGGCTCCTCCTGGGGGGCCGGCCAAGCTGCGCCTGTGCTCCACCGCTGAACCGTGTGAGGACGCCCCACACCGTGTGCTGCTGACAGAAGACCCCCATTTGGATTTTATTGACTTCCGACCCACAGACCACAGAAAAAAGGAAAAAACAGCAGAAATTTGATTTTTCAATATACAATCCCAACAAGTAACAGAAGTAGGGCTTTTCAGCCACATACCAAGAAAGAGAGCCCCAGGGGTGTTATTATAAAACAAAAAAGCAATGGAAAGCGGAAGACCTACAAAACCAGGAGCACTTATCTGCGTCTTTGGCAGAGATACAGATCCTGCACAGTAATTTGCTAGTATCTGACAGAAGAAAATTATAAATTCTAAAACACATTCTCATAAAATAAACTCAAAGGCCCTATGACTTTTACTGCAACGACAAAGCCTTACCATCTACTTAGCATGTGGCAAGATAATCAATAGACCTAATTACACATTATTTTGGCATTCAAGCTGTCTCTTCTATAGACAATCCTTAGACTAGAAGAAAATCTCTCATGCTTTACCAGAGAAGCCAAAAAAGATAATCTTGCTTCAAATAAGGATAGTACGAGAGAAAAATATTTTTAAATATATAAATGAAAAGAAAAAGTCGGGGTGGGAGGAAACTCTTACTGCTTCTACAAAGAGACAGTGTACTTTTCTTAGTGTCCCCCCCGCCCCCCGCCAGAGCCCTTTTCCCCACTCGGGTGGCTGTGATGTTTTAAGTATTATAGAAATCTGCTATATTTTAAAACAATCTTTTCCCTTGTTCACGCATCCTTCAAATACTCATTGAGTACCAGCTGGGCTGTGTGCTGGATGCCCTTCTGCCCACCACAGGGTAGCAATTAAAAGACATGCTGCCGGGCGGGGCAGGTGCCTGTCATCCTAGTGCTTGGAGGACTGCAGGTTCAAAGCCAGCCTCAGACCCTGTTTCAAAATAAAAAATTAAAAGGGTTGGAGATCTAGTTGAGTGGTAAAATGCCCTTGTGTTCAAACCCCGGTACCACTAATAATATAAAAAGAAGAGGCACATGCTGACTGGCTGGCACTCCTGGGGCAGTGAAGGGGCCAGGAAAGGCCCCAGGCCAGTGACACCGCGGAGGGGAGAGGCCCAGGAGGAGCCACAGTGACATTTACACCCAGGCAGAGGCATGGCTAGGAGGTGAGGTGCGAGGGACACATTGTTCCATTCTGTCCATTTAATTTACAGCCTAGTGACCTACTAAGTAGCAACTATTACATCATTTTTATGCAGTGACTCAAAAGAGTTGATTGAAATGGCTGATCCCCCAAAAAGAAAAAACTGGCAGTGCTGGGGACAAGCCACTGCCTTGTATATGCCGGCGAGCGCTCTGCCACCGAGCTGCAACCCCTTGCAAAATGTTGTTTTTTAAAATCAGTACTAACACATAAAATGTAATGTTGACAACTGTGAAAAGGAGAAAGATTTTTCAAGTTTAGATCACAAGATCACAAGATCTTATGTTGCTGACACAAAATACCACTCAAGAAATCAGTCCAAATGAAGTATCACTTCAGGTCACAGAAAGACTCTAACTGTTGCTTTTTAAAATTAAAACTAGATAGACAGATGTAATCTAGTCATCTCCATCCATGCACACAAGGCAAGCATCAGATGCTCGCAGGGCAAAGTTACACAGACGGCGGCAAAGGGGAAAAGACGCAGAAGAGAATAATCCACAGAGGGAGAACGACCCGGAATTAGTCTCCCTGCACCACCCTGCTCGTCCTGTGGCTACTGAAAAGAGGAGCAGAACAACTAACTGTGCTGCCCAAAAGGAGAGGCCCATGAGCTGCAGCGCCATCTTGAGTGCAAAGGGCGAGGGCAGCAGCAGACTAGTGTAGACACGGCTACTCTCACTTTTTGTGTTCACTTTTCCCAGAGCCATCTGAATTATTCTGACACACGTGTATTAGTTAGAAGTAGCAATTAAAGAGAAAGAGGAAAGGAGAAGGGAAAAGGACGGGGAAATAGCAGGAGCCAGGGCTGAGACGCCACGTCACCACGTCGGGTGGAGGGATCAGAACGGATGTCTCAAGTCAAACTGTGTCTCTTACTGACTTTGGGAAAGTTAAACTCTCTAGGTTCAGTGCACTCATGTGTTGAGTGAGAACATGGCGTTTCTTACTTTATGGAGTTACTTTGAGCATTAAGTGAGCAGATTTTAAAAATGTGCCTAGCAAGCTGGGCGTGGTGACACACGCGTGTAATCCCAGCATTCGGGAGGCTGAGACAGGAGGATCGCGATTCACCGGCAGCCTCAGCTACTTAGTGAGGCCCTCTGCAACTCAGTGAGCCTCTGTTTCAAAATAAAGAATAAAAAAAAAAAAAATAAGGCGGGGGTATAGCTTGGAGGTAGAATGCCCCTGGGTTCCATCCCCAGTACTGGGGGGGGGGGGGGGGAAGGCCTAGCACAGTCCATGATGGGCATGTTCTCAAGCATGCACTTTTATACATTTAAAAAAAAAACTGTAACCATAAACCAGAATAGATTTCCAGTCACATAATAAAAATTTACATCTATTTTCCAATTTGGAATAAAAACATTGGAAAAAGTTAAATTGCTTTCTCACAATAACCTAATTTAGTCAACATTACGTTCACGTTTACTTTTCAAACAGGTCCATGAGATTCCACATGACACCTACGCAAAGTTAATGAGTTAGTTTCATGAACAAGGTCTGCCTAATCAAGCATCATTCTTGTGAATCGCACTGTACTCTAGCTCTCTTCTAAATTAACAATTTTCTTTTAAAAAGCTCCCAGCCCCCATTAATGCTGCATCCTTCTGCGTTGAATGCTCCCCTCCATGCTGCTGTCCTTGGGTCCACGCATCACATCAACACTCACTAACCTCGTCTCTAACTTAAAAGCCTAGAATCCAAAACAGGCCAACAAGCTTATTCTACAAAGGATCAGAAAATAAATATTTCAGGCCTTGTGAACCCAACACTATAACAACTATCAACTCTCCCATTTTACTGAGAAAACAGGCAGAGACCAAAGATAAACCAAGGAGAACGGCTGAGTTCCAAGGCGCCTACTTACAAAACCAGGCTGGGCGCACGGTACAGTTGCTGACCCCCAGTCTAGAGCACCAGCGAGGTGGCCGTCCCTGACACACTCATATCTAGTCCTTCAAAGTTTTAATACAAACCGGGCGTGGTGGCGCACGCTTGTAATCCCCGCGCTGGGGAGGTGGAGACAGGAGGATCACACAGGTTCGAAGCCAGCCTTGCTGGCTTAAGAGACCCTGTTTCCAAATAAAAATTATAAAATAGGTCTGGCAGTGTAGCCCGGAGGTAGAAGGACTTCCAGGAACCCCAGTACCACCAAAAAAAAAAAAAAAAGTTTTAATACAGCTGGGCGTGGTGGCTCATACTTGTGATCCTAGTCCTTGGGAGGCTGAGACAGGAGGACCGCAGGTTTGCAGCCAGACTCGGCTACTTAGTGGGACCCTGTTTCAAAAGAAAGGATAGAAAATAGGGCTGGAGGTGCGGCTTGGAGGGAGAATGTCCCTGGGTTCAATCTTGTACCAAATGGTTCTTACTAACTGGTTAGTAGGTTACTTCATGTAGTAATCAGCATTACTCATTTTACTAAGAATACCTTGTTTCCTGTTTTTATAACTTCATTTAGGTTCTCAATATTTAACTAATTTCTTGTTAATTTTTCATTTCACTATGTAGAGCTTAATCAGTCTTTCATAAATCCCATTTTCTAAGAATTTATCATTTTTATACCTTTTGACTCCCCAAATTTCCCATGAAAAGCAGAAATGTCAGTACTTCTCCTCAAATTAAATGCCGTTGTAGAATTAACAAATAAAGAAAGGATTAACATGGCTATTTTTCCTCCACTGACATCCCCAGTCAAGCCAGGCGTGGAGGTACTCACCTGTAATCCCAGTACTTGGGGGGCTGAGACAGGAGACAGCCTCAGTAACATATCGAGAGCCTTTTTTAAAGTTCTGGAGGCATGGCTTGGTGTAGAAGGCCCCTGGGTTAAAGCCCCTGTACCAACAACAGCCCACCTCAAGTGGGGCTGGGCAGGTGACTGGCACCTGCCATCTCAATACTCGGGAGGCTGAGGCAGGAGGACTGTGCGTTTGAGGCCAGCCTGAGCAATTTAGTGACATCCTGTCTCAAAATAAAAAGGGCTGGGGAGGGGTGGGGGGCTCAGTGGTAGCGTGCTTGCCTAGAATGTGCTAGGTCCTGGGTTTGATCCCCACGCCCCTCAAAACCTCATCTTCTGGTTAATGTCATAGAAGTTGAAGGGAGAACACGAGGTAAACAAGGGGGAGGGGAAGGGGAGCGGGAATTGGGGTGAAAGCGGTCAAAGTACAACTTACGTGCATATGACTATGGTGCACGAAACCTGCCATTCTGTGCATGATACGCACCATTGAAGAAAGACGGCCTTGTTTCCCGGTCATGGGAGCTTTCAGAAGGCTGACGCCACTCATCCTCTGACGCACACACACGTGTTTCAAGTCCCCTCCTCAGCGCACAGCAGACTGCAGCGCAGGCGACACACAAGCCCCTGGGCCTGCCCGGGTCTCTGGGGGTCTCAGCAGACCACCGTCCGGAGAGCCCCACAGCCCTGCAGAGGCCCAGGAAGAGAGCCTGTCACCCTGAGCCGCCGCAGCCACCATCGAGAGATCAGGCCAGAGGTGCCCAGCCAAGCCCCGGCGGAGTCCCACGGGGCACAGGGTGAAGAAGCAGTCTGCCTCCTGCACTGCAACGCGGCGAGGCGACAGCCTCAGGGCTGGGTGTCCAGCACTGGCCCAGCGTTGGCAAAGCAGCCCTGACCACTGTGCCCAGGGCACTCGTTCCCGGCCTGAGCCGCTCAGGACAGAGGTGCAGTTACTGGGCTGCTTGTCACCAGCACTTCAAGTAATGCAACAGAGGAGGTGCAGGGAGTGACGGGAGGTCCAGGTAGTGATGGGAGCTACGATTTCTTTATGTGGGTGCTGGGTCTGGGTCAAAAAAATTACGATCCGTGATATAAAACACCAGATCCGTTGATGCCCAATTTTACCCTCTTATGCCTGCTCTGAGCGCGCCGAGCCCCCAGGGCCCTCATGGTTTCCTGTGGACCTTTTAGGGTTCCCTCCTTTCTTTATCTCAGTCCTATCCACCTGGGCACAGGAGTGGCTCCTGGGGGAAACTCCACTGGACACACACGTAGTGACTGTCCCGAAAGAGAGGCCTACACGGGCAACCTGCAGCGACGAGGAGATGGCCCAGCCTCCCCACCCCTGTAGCCATCAGGGTGAGGCTGGTGGTGAGCACAGTTCTAGCCCCTGGGCAGCACACACAGCCTCTGCTTTCATGACAGTAGGAGCGTCCTTCGACTTCTCTCCTGCGGCCCAGCGCTTTGCAAGAAGTCACTAAGTGAAGAAGTGACTAATTTTAAAAGGTTTTTGGGAACTGGAGGAATAACAAAAAACTTCATCTAGCAAATAATTCATCCACTTATTTACAATGCTTCAAAAGAAAAATCGTTATCCATGAAGCTTCCCTCCCTTTAAACCAGTACTGTTACCACTAAAAATGGACCATCTCATAAAACGTTCGAATATGATGGGGAGGGCCTCAAGATCACGCCAGCATACGAGAGAAATAAAAACAAGCGAGGAGGGTGGACACGGGGAGTTTTCTTTCAACCAAAGGGGACAGGAGGGAAGCTCATGGGGATGACAGCAGGAGTAAGGCGCACTGAACAGCAACATTCAGAACCCGCGCCCGGGGTGGACACGGGGTCAGCACGCCGGGTCAGACTGCAACAGCCAATAAGGAACGGATTCGTGTCTCTGGAAAAGCGTAAAAAATCCCTTTATAATGAGATCAAGACTAGGAGGAGGGCATGAAAGTCACAGAAACTCTAGTGAAAGGAAAATACAGCTTCTCTTCAAAGAGCCCTTCAGCGCAACTTCCCCAATTTTTATTAATTTTTCAAAAAAGCAGTGATTATCATGTCAATACAACTGCAGCACACTTACATCACCTGGTCTTGTCACTGTTGAAGCAAGGCTCGAGAACAGTCTGTTTGCTGACCCAGGAAGCGTGTTGACATTTGCCAGGTTTATCTTTCCAACTCACTCCTGAGCTTAGACCCATCTCCACTTGACTTTCACGTGACACGCTGCCTCCCCAAAGGAACCTCCCACGGACCTCCACCTTCAACTCTGACCCTTCCACTCAAAGGAAAACCAATGACTACCACCTCAGAACACAGGATCTCCACGCTGCTGCAGAGGTCACAAAGCTGGATGCTCATCCCCTCAGGCCACGCCCTCTGCCCCGGCACTCCCCCGGGCCCACCCGCAGCGCAGCCTTTTCTCGTTGGACAAAGGCCACAGACTCCGGACCCTTCTCCTTTGCCCACCCATCTCCAGCCCGCATGGCTCTCCAAGCACACTGGTTCTTGAGATCCGATGAAGCCCTTCAGCCTGGAAGGCTCACCAGCCCTTTCCTGTGAAGCCCGCAGTCTAGGGCCGCGGTGCTGAATAGAGTGGTGGTGCTGCTGAATGCAGCGTGGCCTGGCTCTGAGGACTTGCTTACAAAGGAGGCCCTGGACACATCTGAGATGTATTTCACTTACCATTAAATACATACAATGTTTATTATACACGAATTATAATCATAAACAGATAATCAAGAGATTAAGATGAATAAATTAAACTCATAATGAAATAATCTCAACATATTATGTATTATTCTTTTGCCTTTGGGATTCTATGCTTATTAACATAGCAATTTCATAAATCAAATCCACAAAATAAGACCTTAAAGTTAAGCATCACTGACTGTCACTGCTATTCCACTGCAACATTTACTGCAGGTTCATCATTACTGGAAGCATTAATCAAATTTCAGAGCCAGGAACATCATCTCTAATACAATTTTGCTTCAAAAATGGTATTAAAACCATCATATGAAAGACAAATGAATTAAATTTTAATATTCTAAGCTGTCTGTATCTTCCTATATTTTTCTTTCTTGTGCATTCATAACATTGAAAGTATCATTGATATCTTTTCTTTTTTTTTTTTTTGTAATGGGGATTAAACTTAGAGGCATTCTACCTTCAAGCTATACCCCCAGCCCTATTTTTTATTCTTTATTTTGAAACAGGGTCTCATTAAGTTGTGGAGGCCTCACTAAGTAGCTCAGGCTGGCCATGAACCTGGATCCTCCTGTCTCAGCCGCCCACCATGCCCAGCTCATTATGTCAAACTGAAAACAGATTTGTGATCTACACACACACACACAGAGAGAGAGAGAGAGAGAGAGAGAGAGAGAGAGAGAGAGAGAGAGATATGGAGAGAGAGATACTAGGTTGATGAAAGTCTCACTACTTGCTGAGGACGTTTTCAAACCTGCGGTCCTCCCGTCTCAGCCTCCCAGGTACTGGGATTCCAGGCGAGGCCTCCGCCTGGCCCCTCCTCTCTAGCTTCACTTGAGGGCCTGACGTTGTCTCATGGAGGTACAGTCCCGGTCTGGGTGCTTCTCCCTCCTGGCGGGCTGGGAAGCAGACCCTCAGCCGCCCTCCAACAGCGGCCCGAGCAACCTGGCCGCTGACCTCCCTAGGCCAGGGAGCCACACTGCCCGGCCGCCTGCAATGGGCGCGCAGAACTCTAGGGTATAGACGGTCCTGGTTGTTCAAGCTGCTTGGTAACTGCGACGTAATGCTTCCCAATCTTCATTCCTCACATGTACAATCAGTTTGAAAAGCTTGTAAGTTCTAGAAATTTCAGGTACAGAAAGGAAAATCTTTGCAGTCCAAGTCTGGAGTCCAAAAAGCTGGACAGCCATATCCCAAGCATGATTTTGAAACTCCGCTTCTAAGATCTCCCCTGTTGCTGACTGCTACCAAAGGCCAGAATGCCAGACGAAGCACTGTTCAGCCCCTGGTAAATGTCGATAGAGATGCTGACTGCGTGCGTGCGTGAGAGCGAGCCCTCCCGGAGGAGAAACCGGGTGCCGAGGCTGCTGAGATTAGGCTGTTTACCTGCAGAATCTCTTTCAACCAGCAGAGGGCAGGAGCCGCTCGCTGCTGTTCCTTGACGGGGTTTACAGGCCGCCTAAAGCACTAAGGGGTAAAATCCAAACCCAGTAGACGGCGAAGGCGGGCGGACTCTGGCCGCTGGCCCACAGAGGAGCGTCGCTCTGCTCCCCCAAAGCCGCTCTTCCCCCCCAAAGCCGCAGAGGCAGCCCAGATGGAGACAAGCCCCCGGGGCCGGGGCCAGTCGGGTGCACCGCCAGGCAAGGAGGCAGGAGGGGCGGGGCGACTGTTCTTACTCCCTCCTCTACCAAGAGAAAGGCGCCGGGGTTGGAAGTGCACTCCTGATGACAAGATGAGCAGAAGCATGTTGATTTTTCTAATTACTTGGCTAGAGCCAGAGACAACTTTTTATTTACATTTCTGGTGCCTGTGGCAAATTACATTGCTTATATAGTTTATGGTCTCGTTCCTACACCTAAGATCTATGATTAGCAGGTGTATTTATGAGCCCATAGAGACAGATAACAGATAAAATGAAATCCCAGTATTTCAAAAAGGGCATCCTCGAGAAAGAGGCTGGAAGCAATAAATGGTTTACTTGATGAATCTAAAAGGCATAATAAAAACCACGCACCTCCTCAATTTCAATGACAAGATGTGAAGCTCAGCCTTAGCCCACACCTGCATCCTGTAGGCCAAATACAGCACGGGCACAGCCCTCTGAATGGGCAAGAGAAAACGGGGACATTTTTATTAACTATATGTAATTTCCTTATTTAAAATACCTATTTGCTGGGAGTGGTGGTTACACTTGTAATCCCAGCACTTGGGAGGCTGAGACAGGAGGATCGCACAGGTTCGAAGCCAGCCTCAGCTACTTAGTGAGGCTATCAGCAACTTAGTGAGACCCTGTTTCCAAATAAAGTATAAAAATAAGTCTGAGAGTATAGCCCGGAGGTAGAAAAGCCCGTGGGTTCCACCCCCCAGTACCACAAAAATAAATAAATAAAAATAAAACTATTTGTTTATTAAGATGAACACTTTGGCTTACTCAGACTACAGCCTGGTGAGGTCTGGGCAACAAGACTGCCAGCCAACTGCAATGTCCAAGTCAAGAACTAGAAAGTAAGCGAGCAGTCTACCTGCGGGCACCAGCTGTGCTTCCGCTGGATCCTAACACAGCTTTCCTGGGAAGGTTCAAGTATCCCCGCCGCTGTGCCAACAGGCCAAGGCGGCCTTTGGGGACAGAGCGGATGGGAACAGCCTGTTTTAACCCGAAGCATGTGTTCTAAGTAATATTCCTCCTAATATTAAAGTGGAGGAATATTACTTATCACCTGAATTTTTGCGTGAGCAATCCATCACTTGTTAATCTTGTGACACTGATCTTGCATACACGAGCCTAGATGTCCGCGTGCATATGGGGGCCGTACCCACCCCGCAAGGCCGTCGCCAGGTGAGCGTGCATGCACAAGAACCGCGGGCTCACAGCAGAGGGGGGTCACAGAGGCACAAACACGACAAACTCCCAGTGAAACCCTGTGAGTCTGGTTTGATCGTCTGTGATGAAATATGGGATTTGCTCTGTGTGCTCTTTAAAAACAAACCTATATTCTGTCTTTTCCTTAACATTTTGCCGATTCCAAATGGTTGCGGTGTATATTTTTTGCTTTGTTTTTGCGGTACTGGGGATAGGACCCAGGGGCATTTTATCTCCGAGCTACACTCCCAGACCTATTTTTTATTCTTTATTTTGAAGCAGGGTCTCACTGAGTTGCAAAGGGCCTCACTAAGTAGCAGAGGCTGTCCATAAACCCAGATTGTCCTGTCTTAGCCTCCCAAATGCTGGGGTTACAAGCATGCGCCACTATGCCTGACTTGTATATATTGTGTTTACTACTACCATTACCATAACCTTGGAAACCTTCCGCTATTCAGCTTAGCCCTTGACAGCCCTCACTACAAATAAAGAAGTTAGGCATACCTTGTTTCTGATATTTTACTTACAGTTGTTAAACTGCAGCGTATTTATATTCTCTCCCTCCCTCCCTCCCGCCCCCTCCCTCTCCTCATCCCAAGCAGCAAGAGAGTATTTCTGGTGTCCTCATCCCTCTCAACGGCTTCTGCCAGATTGTGGCGCGAGCCAAGGCAGCATTAGTTTCCGCAGCACCGACACTCGGCGTCCAGTGGGACAGAGAAGGCCGGTCGGTGCTGCTCACTCTTCTTAGGACAAACTGAGAGCACCCAATCTAGGCGCAAAGTAAATTCAACTTCTATTATTGACTGCAAGCAAAACGACACATCGCATGTACTTTTCTCAAAACCACCTTGCGCCACAGAAATTGTTGTTCATTTTGAAGTTTCCATATACAAAAACTTTGCAAGAAACTGAAGCTTTGACTTTTTAGAAAGATCAACCTGTAAGTATATACCACAATCAAAACATTAAAATGTCAAAGTATTTGTCTCACTGGCAATAAGAAAGCCTGGATGGGAAAACCAATCTGTCCCCACAGCTCAGACTCTAGAAATTAAGGAGAAAGTGCCCTCATCCGGCCAGACCAAAAACTCGACATTTTTGGTGCACATACTCACTCCTGCTCAAGAGTAATTTCTAGGGCTGTAATTAGCATACTTTAAAAGCCTAAAAAAATCAGTAGTAATCAATGGTATTTTGCCCTGACTTCTAAAAATATTACTATTGCTGCTAAAAACTGTAACTATTTCGAACACAAAATATAAAGCAAATTAAAAAATAACAATCTCTTCCCAATCAGAAATATTAGAAATGTATCAGAAGAAAATAAATTGCTATCAGCCTTATTCGTAAATCATTATAAAATTATACAAAGTAATTTATACTCTAATGAGAAAAGTTATGACTATCATATGTAATGTCTACTAAAATAAATATCTTTGCAAATTTTAAGAGTTTACATTTTTTCTGAGTATCTTTTAAATAACATATAGGCTGAGTACCCCTTATTCTAAATGCTTGCGACTACGAAGGTCCCAGATGAAGGCTCTCGGGGCATGCGCACAGACTGCGTCAACTGAGCATCCCAACCACGAATTCTGCCATCTGGACCGCGCTGAGATCTGCGCTTTCTCAGGCCAGCACCACACTCACAGAGTACTGCAAGCAGTCTGGCTTTGGGACTTGCAGATGAGGCGTGTTCAGCCTGTATCACTTGAAGTCAAGTATAGCAAGTCGTTTATACGACCAGGCTGACGTTCCTCTGAGTCAGGCCCAGGAGTGCCCTCAATAAAACAGTTTTCAGCAGCTCTGGGACACGAATGTTACAGATGAAAAGCTGAGGATGAGTAATCTTATGTTGGCAGCTAATGATAACTGTGACAATAATAAAATTAAAAGCCACCAAAATGCACTGAGTGTGAGCAGAATGAAGGCCCTGCCCACACGTGGGGTCAATTCAATCCCCAAAGGTGGCTCTGTGGCCTCACACGGTCTGCAGACCTCAACGACGCAGTAGGGTAGGGATTACTCTGGCTATCTGGTGGGCCGCTGTAATCACGGCTCCTGAAGTGTGGAGAGGGGAGGCAAAGGGGAGGTGGCTCTGAAGAGGCTGCCAGCTTTGAAGATGAGCAAAGGAGACCAGGAGGCGAGGCAAACCAGCAACCGCTAGAGTCTGCAGGAGGTGAGGAAATGGGTTCTCTGCAAAGTCCTGTGGACACCATTTTAGCCCAGTGAGCCGTGGTTATTTCTGAGCTACATGCCTAGGCCTATTTCACTTCTTATTTTAATTTGCTGAGGCTGATCTCAATCCAGTGATCCTCCTGCCTCAGCCACCCAAGTACTGGGATAGCAGCTGTGTGCGTCGTGCCCAGCACGCACTTTTAAACCTTATTTTCCCAAGCACAGACTGGTTACATCCACTTAGGTACCATGATTTTACTTTAAGGACTAATTTGGGATGGGTCACAGCCCTTTCACCATCTTCCTATTACTTCACCCCTGAGACTTGGCTCCACGGCAAAGAGCAAATCCACACACAGCGGTCACTGCTACTGTGCTTATTCTCCAGTTACAAGTTTCTGGAGGGCAAGGACTTTGCAGTGTCATAATCTTTGAGTTCTCCCAGAACTAAACACATAATATTTGGGTTTGTTTCTTTAATTAAGCTAAATAAATGAACTGAATCAAACTGTAGAGTATCAATTAAAAAAATCTTCGTTTCCATGCCTTTTCCAACCAATGATACTAAAACACAAACACATTTATCCCTGCTAATACTTCAAAGAACAGACTACGACAAGTCTCTCAGGTTTGTGGTGACAATCCTTAGTTATCTGATTAATTATCTCACCCTCCCTTTAGAGGCTTTTAAAAATATCAACATTACAATCAATGTATGTTCATTCATGTTTTTAATACCACCTTTTAATATGTTGAATTTGTAGGATGAAAAGTCTTCAGATACTTTATTTTGCTGTCATAAAATATTGTGCTTTATTCATTAAGAAATTTTAAGTGCTGTTAAAAGACACCACAGTACTATTTATTCTATTTCCTTTCATCACATTCTTCTGTAATATCTTAGCTTCATGTAAAATTCAAGTTGCTTGTAAATCTAAGCCTAATTCAACCACAGTTCACGTTAATAATGGTTTGTGGCCACCAAATATCCTATAGTCCCACATTTTATTCTATCTAGTTCAGGTCATCTCAAATAAACAAGGAATTCTTTTTTACACAAATGTGTTCTTTTTATTTTTTTATTTTCTAGAATATTAAAGGATTTAAGTTGATGTTTTTTCAATTATGCAAGAAAACTAAAAAAGATTTTCATAAGTTGAATCGACATGTGCTTTCTCCAATCTGCCTATTTGACTGAAACATGAGAACTTCAGAACAGTGGCTCTGGACCCTGATTCTGCTGTGGAGCTCTTTACAAACAGACCCTAGCTAACCTGTCTAGCTCTTTACAAACAGACCCTAGGGATGTCTAACCTGGCTGGTCTCAGGCAAGCCCAAGCTTGAATCACGCTCCAGTATTTTATAGAAACAAGCGAATGGGATGTAAACTGAGCAATTAGTTTTAGAATATAAAGAACACACTGGAGTTCAAAGATGCATGTGCACACGATCAATCATTCGATTTTTAAAACTCATCAACCTATTTTAATCATGGCACTGCTTGAAACTTTAAGTGCAACAATCACAATTAAATTTTTTCTTTTCTTCCTTTTTTTGGCCAAACAATTAGTTCTCATATTGGTGATTTTCTATTCTGAGTGTAAAACTTTTTTGCACACAAAATGACAGCGCCAAGTTGCACCCTAAGTATCCTTAAGCCTCTGTATCTAACAGAACAGTACCCTGTCTTCTGGTTGCCAATGTCAACCCCACTTTCTGGATTAGTCTACAAAATGAACGCCTGTTTTATTATTTCCTGTGTCTTTCAGAGGTAAATTTTAATCAGAGACTTAAAGTCTATGTTCAGCTGTTAAGCCCTTTTGGGCTCAAACAGGGGACATATATCAAGTTTCAAGGCTGATGGCTGAAATGTGCCGGACGCCTCTGGCACCCCACCCTACAAAGAAGCGACTGGCGTGCGGCACCTGCACCCGTGCGGAGGCAGAGCATACAGCATTACCTGCGTGCGTGGAGGAGGGGGTCTGAAAGGACTGTCAAAAACAATGCCTCGTTTTCCTTATGATTTCTCCCTGTACCCCATTCTGATTTTTTCCCTATCTCTAACTTCCAACTACCCTGAAATTAACTTGCTCTCTTTTTGACACTGTGATTGAACCCAGAGGCATTCCACCTTTGTGCTATACCCCCAGTCTCCTCCAATTTTTATTCTGAAACAGGGTTCTGCCTCATTGCTGAGGCTGACCTCAAAGCTGTGATCTTCCTGTCTCAGCCTCCCAACCACTAGGTTAACATGCCTTTGATCACTTCCACAAGCCCACTTCTTGACAAAGAAAAACTTATGCCCTGAGGCGACCCCCTAGCACCCGGAAGGGTGGGCAGGTGCAGGTGGGGCACCCTTCAGTGACACCCCCCACCCCGAAGGCCCTGGAGGTCCAGGCCGCATGGCCCCGACCCTGACCCCAACCCCGACCCCAGGCAGGTGGGTAGGTGTGGGCGGGGCACCCTTACGAGACCCCCTCCCACCCGGAAAGAAAAAAAATTTTTTCATCACTACTGAGTACCTGATCCCACATCCTCCCCAAACCACATATACTCTCTTCTCTTATTTAAAAAAAAAAGGGGGGGGGACAAAAAAAGAAAAATATTCGAGAGGGGTTAAGATGGCCGAGGTGGCAGCTAGAATATTGGAGATGCAGACAAAACATATCCATCTGAACTGGAACTTTTGGAAAAATTCCCCACGAAGGAGGACTGCTGCTTCTCTACATTGTTAAGAATCCGGGACATCACCTGTAAGGAGAGAGTCTAGCGGAGACCTAGGAGGAAGGCGATGGTGGCAGCAGTGGCCGAGATGGTGGTGGAGACTTGGGTTTGGGAGAGGCAGACATCTGATCCAACCCACCCTGATCCTCTGAAGAAATTACCCCAAAGGTCGAATGCTACTGTCACACATGCATAGAAACACTGGACATTGTGCGTTATGGGAAAAGAGCTTGGGAAGGATTTGAAATGGTGGAGACAGTCGCATTGGCAGCGACAAGTACTCAGGGGAGGCAGAGATCTGACGTAAAACACCTGGAACTTTTCAAGAAATTACCTCAGAGGCAGAATACTACCACAGCACACCCTTGGGAATGTGGGACAACCTGCTGGGTGAAGATCAGAGCCTGCCGAGGGGTTAGGCCAGTGCCGGGGCCATCGAGGCCAGGATTGGAGCCTGCTGTGAGGCAAGGCTGGTGCTGGGGCCTCCGAGGCCTGGATGGGAGCCTGCCAAGGGGTTAGGCCGGTGCCGGGGCCAGTGAGGCCGGGATCAGAGCCTGCCTTGAGGTATGGTCAGGGCTGGGGACTCCGAGGCCGGGATCGGACTCTGCCGAGGGGTAAAGCCGGTGCCGGGGCCAGCAAGGCCGGGATCAGAAACTGCTGTGAGGCAAGGCTGGAGCTGGGACTTGCGAGACCAGGATAGGAGCCTGCCAAGGGGTTAGGCCGGTGCCAGGGTCAGCGAGGCTGGGAGAGGAGCCAGCCGAGGGGTTAGTTTGGTGCGGGGGCCAGCAAGGCCAGGATCAGGCCTCCCATGAGGCAAGGCCGGTGCTGGAGCCAGCGAGGTCGGGATCAGAGTCCTCCGGGTAGCCAGGCCACTACTGGGGCCATCAAGAGTGGGATCGAACTTGCAATGTGGCATGCACAGAGAAATAGCACAGAAAATAAAATCCAGATGATTCCCCTAATTAGCAAGAACTAGGAGGAAAGGGGTAACAGAAGGAGGCCGAGTAGTAGAAAGGGCCCTATTAAGAAGCAATTAAGGTAACAAATCAGAGGGGATGGGATGGGATGGGGGAGGATGGAATCTCTCTAAAACTCATGAGGTGCGTAAACAATTATATCAAAGATAATCACCAATTAAGCATGGGATCGAGGGAGGGGGAGGGAATGGGATGGGGATTGGATGAGGGCTTATTGGATGATATGTGCTTGTATATCCTCTTAAGTCTTGTATTCCAAAGTGATGTATGATTACAAAAAAATAATAATAATAAAAGAAAAACTTATGCCCTAAAAATTATATTTAACCAACACTTTATTCTTTTGTTCTATTGTTTTTCTGGTTTCTCCCCAATCCTTAGCCATGCATAAACTTACAAAATTGAGATCACATTATAACACAATAATTTCTTCTCTTATCTATATATGTAATATAAATGACCTACGTAAGTAATATTGCTAAAGCCGGGCGTGGTGGCGCACACTTGTAATCCCCGCATTTGGGAGGCTGAGACAGGAGGATCACGGTTCGAGGTCAGCCTCAGCTACTTAGTGAAGCCCTGTTTCAAAATAAAGGATAAACAATCAGGCTGAGGGTGTAGCTCAGAGGTAGAGGTAGGAACTGGGTTTTATCCCACTACTACAAAAAGTAAAAAACAGCATTGCTAAACAAAGGACCCAACAATAACGCATGGGATCAAAAACAATATGAAAAAGCAGTCAAGAACACTGTGGCTATAGAAAACAGTCCATTCACAATTTTTAAAACTACACCTGAAAAACGGGCAAAGAAAGGCGAATCTCAGTTGCTGTACTTCCATGCAGACGCTCACTGCCTCACAGAGGCTCAGGGCTCCTGTCTCAGGTCAGGCACACTGCAGCAAACACTGGAGGAAGACAGCTGCTAACCCAGCTGGCTGCCAGCACAGCTAGGAAACGCAGGGCCAGGCGAGGGCCCCGCCACGCACGTCCGCGCGCCTCTCAGCGCCGCCTCCCCTGTGCGGGGTCTGTGTTGAGACGGGCAACAGAATGGGAAACACTTTTTAAATGAAAATTGACACTAACTTCCTTTTCTTATATACATGCACGCATGCACATAAAACTGTGCCGTCTGTTTAATGGAAAAGACATTATCTGAATTTCTTTCCCCTGGTTTTCAACCTCTGCCCATCAGAAGACTTGGGGAAAGACCTTCAGCACAGGTGGCTTCGGCTCCGGGCTCCGGCTCCTGGAGGAGACGCAGTTGAGGGTGGGGAGGAGACAGTCCCGGCAGCCTGGGGCGACTGCAGGTGCGCGCACTTGTTTGGGGCTCTCAGTATCCACTGGCTCTCTGGCCCCAAGGAACAGGAGGCAGAGAGAGGCGTAACATCCTGGAGGGCAGCCTCAGGTGTCTGGTCTGGGTTAGAGTAACCTCAGGATTTCGAACTGCACCCTGTATTTATTTTATCCCTTCAGATCAAGAAGTCTGAGCTCAGTTCCTGATGGTGATACAAGGTCAGGAGCCACATACCTCGCCCGTGCGCTCAGCTGCCAAAAACCAAGTGCTTAATTTTTTTTTAATTTTATTTATTTTTTTATTGGTGCACTGTATTCATACATCATAGTGGGATACATACTTTTGTAGACATACATGCACACATCGCCCAGTCAGCCCCCACCCGATCCCCACCCCATTCTCTCCCCATCCCTCCCTCCCATGCTTGGCTTAGTGGTTGACATCTAGTATTATAGCAATTTATCCAAAATTAAAAATGATAATCTCACATAACAGTTTCATTTGTCTGATACCAAGCTTTTGATGACTTAAAGATAACATTTCAATATTTCTTTTTACTTTCTTTCTTACCAGAGAATATTTTTTTCCTATTTTTTTAGGTGAAACTATCATATATTTATATATTTATTTTTCAGAAAAAAACTCTATCCTAATATGGAATATGGACTCTAGATACCCACAACAATCTTGAAAAAGAACAAAGCTAGAAGATATATATTTTCTGATTTCAAACCATATAAAGCTACAATAATTGAAACAGTGCACTACTATTCTAAAGGCAGATATATAAACCATTGGAGTTAAATAAAAGCCTAGAGCTAAATTCTTCCCTATATTGTCAAGTTATTTTTGACAAGGTTTCCACGAACATTTGGTGGTAGAAATAATAATATTTTAACTAAATATTGTTGAAACATAATAATTACATGGAAAAGAATAAAGTTGGACCCTTACCTAATCCCATATACAAATATTAACTCAAAATAGATAAAAGACCTAAATATAAATCTTAAGACTATAAACTTTTAGGAGAAAATCTGGGTCATAAAACCTCACAACACTGAAATTGGCAGTGATTTCTTGGATATGATTTCAATGGCACAGGCAAAAGAGTATACAAACTCACTAAAAAAAAAAACATATTGTATATCCAAAGACAATGTAAACAGAGTTAACAGTTACTAATAGAATGGGATAAAATATTTCCAAATGCTATATCTGAAGGTATATTAATATTCCAACTAGAAATCCTAAAAATTAACAACAATAAAGGCAAACAATACCATTTAGAGATAGGTAAAAGACTAACATAAGTAATGAATCTCCACAGATAACCAATCTTAGTTGTCTGTTGGATGGAAAATCTTGTTTCTCTGGTTCTGGTGAGTGTTACCTATTTCTTCTTTGTAGTTAATCTCTTTGAGTATTTTCTCTAGCGCTGGTTTTGAAGACATAAATTCCTTCAGTTTCTGTTTGTCACGGAAGCTTCTTATTTCTCCATCTAATTTGATAGAAAGTTTTGCTGGGTAGGAAATTTTTGGCTGGAAGTTGTTTTCTTTCAGAGTTTGGAATATGTTACTCCAAGCCCTTCTGGCTCTCATGACTTGGTTTGGGAAGTCTGGAGTGATTCTAATTGGTTTGCCTCTGAATGTCACTTGGCCCTTTGTTTTTGTTGCCTTTAAGATTCTCTGCTTGGCTTCCACATTGGTCATTTTGACAATTATGTGGCGTGGGGATCCTCTTCTCAGATCCTGTCTAAAGGGAGTTCTATAAGTTTCCTGGACCTGCGTATCGACCTCTTGCTCTATGTCTGGAAAATTTTCTGCTATTACTTCCTTGAAGAGATTGTTGATCCCTTTGGTTTCACTTTCTTTTCCCTCCTCTATTCCAATTATTCTTAGGTTAGCTCTCTTAAAATGGACCCATATTTCTTCAATATCAGATTCCTGCTGTCGGATATTTTTTCCTAGATTAGAAACTATGCGTTCATTTTTGGAATGATCATCTTCTAAGAGCGAGATTCTGTTCTCCATGTGGTCTAATCGGTTGTTTGTGCTTTGAATTGAGGCCTTTACTTCATTAATTGCATCCTTTATCTCTTTTTGGCTCTCTCTGAGTTCTTTTCGAAGCACCTCTATTATTTCTACAGTTATTTTCCTGATTTGATCTTCTAGAAATCTCTGATTTTCTGTTTTATCGGGTTCTGATGTTGTGGGGTTGTGAGCATTCATTGCTCCAGTATTATTCCTCTTTCCCATGATTTTGGAAGTTTGTGCCTTCTCTGGGTTCTTCCCTTGGGTCACTATGACTTTACTTAAGGCGCTCTGGATCTCGAGTCAGTAGTATCTCAGACCCCACTACTCCTTTACTGGGTTGTATCACAGAGTCTCCGACCCAGAGAGTCGATAGAGGCTGCTTTAGACTGTGGGGGGGCCAGGTTGCACGTTCTCCTATGGTGTGATATCTCTGCCACCGCCCCTCCCCCACTGGGTCAAGTCCCAGGGAGTACAGTACTGGGATTTCTCCTCTGTGGCCCGCAATTTGACTCACTGTTCTTGAGTACACAGATGTAGCTGTATTGGATTCGGTGAATTCTCTGCTGCTGCCGCCGGTGGCAATATAGCACCACTGCCACGCCCTCGGCCATGAGGCTGGCGTATTTCTTCTTGGTTTTGATTTCCACTCTGAATCCCTGCGGCGTGTGCTGAGCTCTGCCACTGGGAGCTTTGGATTTTACCTGCGGCGAGAAATCCCGCCTGGCTGTTCTGCAGCGGCTCACCTCGGCTTGCTGTAGCCGTCTGGTGAATTTGCCGCTGCCGCCGCCAGTATGGCGCTGCTGCCGCGTCCTTGGGCGTGAGG
Source organism: Muscardinus avellanarius (assembly GCF_963383645.1). Lineage (NCBI taxonomy): Eukaryota > Metazoa > Chordata > Mammalia > Rodentia > Gliridae > Muscardinus > Muscardinus avellanarius. The sequence continues at coordinate 108,630,409 of NC_137797.1, read as the reverse complement.
CCAGTTATCTCCTCTGTGGCTCTGAGCTCTGTTCTCAGTCCGCTTTCTCTCTGGAGCCTGGTGATTTTTTTGTTTCTGGTGATGGTGTTTTCTGGCTATGAAAGGCACTGATTTTGTGGTAATGGAGATTGGTTGTTAGCGGGGCTCTTAAGTCCCGCTTTTCTCGGTCGCCATCTTCTTGCTTTTATTCTTTCTTCCAAGTGCTTAATTTTCAAGTGTTGGAAATACAAGTTTTCATCTTTTACTTCCACATAAACTGAAGCTCCTGTTGCTATAGCAATAAATTTCCACCTACATAAAATTTGAATTTGAGACAATTTTCTCTTAAACCAAATTTTAAAACCATAAAATGAATAAGCAGAGGCATTATAGTCCAGAAATAATTCTTCAGATGGGAGAAAAATGATTTTTAAAAATAATTTCATGAGTTGGGTGTAGGTAGCACATGACTGTAATCCCTGTACTAGGGAGGCTAAGAAAGGAGGACCTCAGGTTTGAAGCCAGCCTCAGCAATTTTGTGAGACCCTCAGCCATTCAGTAAAACCCTGTTTAAAAAAAAAAAAAAATAGAAATAGGGCTGAGAGTAAAGTGTGGAGGTAGAGGTAGAATGCCCCTGGCTTCAGTCTCCAAGTACTATAAATCATTAGCAATAAAAACAAAGAGAATAATTTCATGAGTACAAGCATAAAAGCTCAACTATAAGTCTCATTTGATGTATCATTTAATGTAAGAGTTAAAAATTAACCCTTTTATTTTGGCAACCAGAAGCTTTTTTTATTTTTTTGCTACAGGACATTCTACCTCTGAGCTACAAACCCAGCCCATTCTACCTTGGCACAGGGTCTCACTGAGTTGCTGGGAGTGGCTTAAAGCCTGGGACCCTCCATCTCAGCTCCCCAGCACCAGGACTCAGGAGCGAGTCCAGAGCCCCGCTAACAAGAAGGTGGTGGTGGTGTGTTTGCTCGTGCGCTGTGCCGGGACTGACCCAGAAGCATTCTGCGTGGAAGCCGCACTCCCAGCCCTATTTATTTACTTGGAAACAGGGTCTCAAAGCTTCAATCCTCCTGTCTCAGCTCCCAGGACGGGGCTAACAGGCCACCATGCCTGGCTCCAAGCCTCTGTTCATAGCCTACATCAGGTTTAAATTTTTTGTTTCTGCAAAACTACTCATAAAATGATTTTCAGAAAATCACATCAGAAGTGGTAAGTTAATGCTTGGAGTATCGAGGAATTACAGATCAAACATTTTTAGATATCATGTTGATAAGATTGTTATTTGCTTTAGTCTCAATTTATTTCTGATTATTATATTTCTTATTTCTTCATAATGATCGACTGTTTTCATTTTGTCCTTCAGTCTCTTCAAGGTCCTCAGAAAAACACTGCAACCTGTGAGCGCCAGGGGCTCTGCCCTGCAGCAGCGCGGGCACAGGATGGTTCTGGCCAACTGCGGGATGTTACCTGGCTGGTGCCTGGAGCTCCCAGGTGTGGCTGCGTCGTGGCTCCTGGAGCGGCTGGAGACTGGAGGGTGGGGACCCTGCATAGTGCTGTCCTCAGTAGCGGCTTCCTCAGGACAGTGCCTCTTGGTTGGGTTTTTAAACGTCACCACTCAGTTCACACTCCCCAATTCCTTACAGTCTGATAATGTACCAGCTTTTATTTTTAAGTCACTTAACAGGTGGCACAGGCCCTTGGCATTTCTTGGAAGCTCCATATCCCATATCAACCGCAGTCCTCAGGAAAGGCCCACCTGGTTATGTCTGGAAATTCACCACGCAGGAGACCTACTTGCCCCCTTCCACAAAGCGATGGAGCGGCCACAGGTGGAATAACCGCAGTGCTCTCCCTCTCTAGATGCCAGGCAGCTGTAAGTATTAAACTCTCTAAAATCTGCCACGGATGCTCCTGACCATACTTACTCACTGCTAAAAGGGTGGTATGTGTCTCTTTCTCAGAGAAAAATGATGCTATTACATTAATGAATCTGGTCTAGTGCAGGAAAATGTCTAAACTCTGACCAGGTTAAGTGAGAATCTAAAAACATGATACCGCCAGTCTACCTCATATCTGGAAGGGTTCCAAGGGCCAGTAGCTGCCGGGTTCCTTCCTTTCCTGGGACTTGTCCTCACGATTTGCCTTTATTTGTTTACTTTTTTTTTTTTTGTGGTACTGGGGGTGGAACCCAGGGGCTTTTCTACTTCCGGGCTATACTCCCAGACCTATTTTACACTTTATTTGGAAAAAAGGTTTCACTGAGTTGCTGAAAGCCTCACTACGTTTCTGGGAGCCTCATTAAGTAGCTGAGGCTGGCTTCGAACCTGTTTGATCCTCCTGTCTCAGCCTCCCAAGCGCTGGGATTACAAGCGTGCGCCACCACGCCCGGCTGCCTTTTCTTTTTAAGAGTCCCTTGTCTGCTAAAGTTCATTCAAATGCACATTACCGAGCTGTCCAGGGTAACCTTCAATCAACTCCTGCTGCAGCCATACTCCCGCCTGCCCACTTCCGAATGACCCTACCTCTCCTTGCCAAGGGGCCCCTATAACAACATCTCCTCTGACAGCAGGAAGTAGTTCTTGACTCAGTCATTGACCAATATCACCAAAAAGCCGGGATGACTGGTCGGGTCCCTACCCCCTCTCTTCCCTCCTCCTCGGTCCCTTCCCCCACAGAATTCTGCAGCTGGGAAAAGAGGCGGGAAGCCAGAAGCGAAGAATCACAAGACTCCAGACATTGTGGGGCAGACTAAAGATGGAATTCTCACACGGCAAGCCCCATCCCAAGACTACAGCTACATCAATACCCTCACTTCCTCTCTGCGGTGTGACTCTGCTGACCGTGACTCTGCTGCCTGGTCATTGGTCCCTTCCCCACGGTCGGCAGACCTCACCCAAAGGAGCCAGTCTGATTAAAGAGGCCTCGTCTCACACAATAACTTTGCTGGTTTTTGCTTCCTTTGCGACCCCCAACTCAATTTCAATGTTACACCAAGCACTTCAGGAGAAGTGCTGTGAAGCCCCAGTCTATTAGTGGTAGGCAGAGCCAACTGTGTGCTGCCTGCAAATCACCAAATCACCAAGACCACGAGTGAAGGCAGGAAGGCTCTGGAGGTCATGGGTGCTGGGCAGGAAAGGACTCAGCTCCTCAGCGCAGCATTAGTGGAAGCAGCACTGGGCTCATAGCTCTGTGTGTGTTTTATTTGAAAACCTTTAAATAGTAATCAGTAGACCTTTAAGCAGTACTGAGTAGACCCTTCCTCAGACTTTAAGATTGGTCTCTGAGCGAGCAAGCCTCCTGATGCAGCCGACCACACCGCTCAGCATCCTGGCAGCATCACTGCCGCCTCAGTCTCCCTTGAAGGTAGAACAAGGGCGGACGCCCACCATACGCCTTCCAGACGTATGCTTCCAGAGGAGCGGAATAAATCAACCAACTTTTTATCTCTGAAAATTTACTGTAAAGCACAACTATTATTAGTAGTATTTTCATTTTGAACCCAGGAGCATGCTACTTCTTAGCTACACCCAGCTCTTCTTTTGTTGTTTAGAACCGAGGTTTCACTAAATTGTTCAGCTGGCCTTGAACCTGCAATCGCGTCTCAGCCTCCCACTGGGATTACAGGCATGCACCAACATGCCTGAACAACTGTTATCGTCTTTCTTACATATCTACCATGTGCTGGTTACCTTAAGAAGATTGCTTTACTCCTATATGGCAGATATTAATCTCTCTGAAAAAGAGACAGTGACTCAAAATGATATATGGATGGAATTCGGTCTTGGAGTCAAAGAAAAGTCTGGCTGGTCCCAGGCCCAGCCCCTCCCACTGCAGCAAGCTGTCTCCAGCATGCTGGTTCACTATTTTACTGTTTTACATTTACCTTTTACTGTGTTTCTGAATACAACACATTCTTACAGGGAACCTCAAAGTTGGGTATCTCCCTTCCTATTGTCACTACGACAACGCTCACTAGGGGAGCTCCCACGTGAAGCAAAGTGCCAGGACAGTCAGCACATGCGTGGGAAGAGTGGAGACTCTCACAGAAGTGTCATATTTACACAAAGTCAGCTTTCGGTCACTGTGACCAAACACCCGGCATAAACTACTTAGCGGGTTTGGCGCTGTCCCGGCCGCTGGCTGCTGGGGCCCGTGTGCTCTGGGCCTGTGGCGCGGCGTGCAGCAGACATCATGGCGGGCGTGAGGGGAAGCATACCTGTTCACCCCAGTACACTTTTGTTCACGGGCTTGGTGCCCAATGGGCCCTCAAGCCTGCCCACAGCTCCCGGCTCCCTTCCAGGAGGCCCCTGCCCGAGGTCCCACCGCATCCACCTCCTCAACATGTGACCTCTGGGGTCATTCAAGACCCAAACCATAGCCACAAAGATAATGGCATGAATTACTTTCCCCACCCACAAGAAATTGCGAGAAAGCTCTTTCTTCGTAAACCTCTGTAATGAACTGCCTTCAGTTCAGCGTGCTGTGGTTTCCACAATGGACTTGCCACAACTGATTTGTTTCATCTGTGGCATAAATGAGACATAACTTACTTTGTTGCACAAACTCAAAACCTTATTTTGTATTGGAACAGTCTGTTTACACATAAAGAGAATTTTGTTTTCCATTGCTCAAATCCAAATAATTTCACTGAGAAATGAAGCTTAAGGAGAACACTTCAAAATAACTGCGGCAAAAGGGCAGCCAGGAAACGGTCCATCCTGGGAACACAGCTCGGACCCTGAAGCCAATCTCAAGCTCTTCTCGACTCCAAACACATGGCTCTATAGAGTGAAACCGACATTTGTTTTGAAGTCGCAATTCCTTCCAGAGCGCGGTGGGGTGGGGTGGGGTGACAGGACGGAGCTTTCACGCAGCCCGATGCAGACTTTAGGCTTCCCAGTAATGGTGGGCCAGGCCTCTGATGAGACAGGCTGGCGCGACCTGCAGGAGACACAGTACCCGTGACCAGGATGTGAAGGGTGGCACAGCACACCGGCACCTGATGGGAGGCTGGGGCTGGGGAGCCTCCGCTGTCGGCAACAGGCCCACGTGCCATTCTCCCCGCAACATCAGCTTCCTGGACAGGGAAGTGGAGCCCCTGTTGGGGGTTTTGTAGGGAGTAGCAAGATGGAGAGGAATGGAAGGAAATCAAGATGCTTGGGTTGAGTAGATCAAACATCCACGTGGGAGGCTGACCTCATGATGCTCCTGGCTCCTGGAAGGCCCAACAAGCTGGGCCTCTGCTAAGCATGACAAACTGCCGGCTTGTGCGGGATCACGGTCCACCACTGGCAAATGCATCGCTCGACCCGCCCCTCAGGGCTTGACCTGCCTGCCCCTCAAGCAGCTGAGGCTCTTGGGCACTGAGGAAAGGGAAGGGTGTGTCTTCTTGTCCTCTTGCTGGTAGCACCAAGGGGCCAGACACTCCCAAAGAAGGTGCCCCCGCAGCCACGCCAAAAGCTTAGCTGTGCAGGGCGCCTTCACGGCAGGCCTGCAGAAGCCTGTCCACAGTGAACCTAGCCAACAGTTCCTTTGATGAAGTCGGACTCACTCTGTCAATGTGACCCAAGGGTCCCTGACCTTGATGCATGAACTTAGTCCAGGAGGGCAGGCACGAGGCTCCCGTGGACTCTCCCAGCACTAGGACCCAAATTTTGTTTTGCTTTCTGTGTTCATGAACCTGAGCTTGACTGCCCTTTAAGCCAAGCACAGCACACAAGCAGGAAGGCTTCCTCTTCCTTCTTTTACACACCTACAAGGGTTGCACACGTGCAGACTTGCTCAGAGCATGCTCCGCAAATCAGAGCCAGGCATGGTGGCGCACGCTTGTAATCCCAGCATTCAAGAGGCTGAGACAGGAGGATGGTGGTTTGCAGATAGCCTCAGCTACTTAGTGAGGCCCTTTGCAACTCAGTGAGATCCTGTTTCAAAATAAAGAATAAAAAATGGGTTTGTAAAAAATGGGGTGTAGCTCAGAGGTAGAATGCCCCTGGGTTCCATCCCCAGTACTGCAAAAAAAAAAAAAAAAAAAGAGAAGTCTAGCCAGGCTCGAAGTCTTTGGTTATTTTTAATAGTGACTGAAGTAGTCACACATATTAAATAAATCAAAATGATATAAAACACTTATAAAGGAAAAAAAACCCCAAAGCTATCATGATCTCAATTTCCGAATTTGGGACATCTGGGCTTGGGGCAGTGCCCGCACTGGCAGGTGTCCTGTCTCGGCAAGGGTGACAACAGCAGGGCGCTGAGCGGGATGGGAGGCGAGGAGACGCTCCTGTGGCCGTGGACCGGGGCCTGCCAGCACCCCTGCGCCCTAGAGGACGGCAGACATGGGGCGTGGCCCAGGAGAGCGGCCATGATGACGCAGGCGGCTTCCACAGGAACAGACCTCGCGGGGTGAAGAGGCGCCCAGAGCAGGGGCCGGGCAGCTCTGCCGCCTCCTGACACACAGGCTCACAACTCGGGGTGTGTTGAGGTCACTGTTACGTGAAATGGGTAGATGGAACTGTTAAATTAGGTTAAACTTTCTGCAACCCCACTCTAATTGCAGCCTTTTCTCTTTCCTATTTTAGTATTACTAAAGAACTGTTACTATTTTAAAAGCCCACACACACTTTATTGAAAGAGCACTTGGGAGCAGCACGACCAGCTCACGCACACGTCTCTGGACTGGCTCCCGGTCCCTTACCCTGGCCCTGCGACCAGCGGCAACTGCCTTCCCTGCCTCAGTTTCCTTTTGCAAAATGCTAAAACCAGTGTCTACCCCGCAGTGACGAGGACTGGGTGCGTAATATTTATAAAAGCCCAAACACTCGGCACATGTCTGCATTATGTAAGAATCTTAAATAAACACGATTCTTTGGCTCCACCTAATTGGGCTTCATGTGGATTCCCAAAACTCCACCACGCCACCAGATACGTGAAGAAGTTGAGGCCCGGCCTCAAGAGACCTAGAGGCTCGCACCTCTCCAGTGTGACCCTAAGGAAAGCCTCGGCATACGTTCCTGTTACCTTTGTCAAAAATCAACTGGCTATAAATGAGAGGATTTGCTTCTGTGTCTTCTATTCCATTAGTCTATGTATCTATCTTGGTGCCAATACCATGCTGTTTTTATTATTATAGCTCTGTTATATAATTTGAAATCAGGCATTGTGGTGCTATGTACATGTGTTTCTATACAGCATCAATAAAAGCACATTAAAAATAAAAATAAAAAAACACACTGCCTAGTGCAAATTGCAAGCTAAATAAACATCTTTTTTTGATTGGCAGAATGAATGAAATAAATGGAGAAATGAGATGAGAAAACTATGTCGAAACCCAGGTAAAATCATCAGGTAAGAGACAGAATTTCAACACCTGAAAGCACAGGTAAGAACACTGCGCAAAACTATCTCAGCATCAAGATTTAATCAGAGCTGCTGATGGCGCAAGCCCGCCGTCCCAGGACCTGGGAGGCTGAGACAAGAGGATTGCAGGTTGGTGGCCAGCCTCAACGACTCAGCAAGGCCCTCTGCAACTTAGTGAGACTGTTTCAATATAAAAATTAAATAGGGCTGGGGTGTGGCTCAGCAGTAGAATGCCCTTGGGTTCAATCTCCAGTATCACATACAAAAAAATTTAATCAGGCCCTAAACAAAGGAAGAGGAGGAAGAAAGAGGAAGAATGAATGAAAGAAGAAAAGAAAGGAAGAAAGAAAAAAGAAGAAGGAAGAATGGAAGAAAGAAGGAAGGAAAAGAGGAGCCTCAGAAGACTCGCAGTTTTCTGCAGGCTCAGTGCCGAAGTTAAAATCCAGGCCCCCCCCACGGGCTCCCGAGTCAAGGATGCTCTCACACCTGCGCCGCTCTGACCCCACTGAGCAGTGGCTGGACGGGCTCTCCCTCCCCCTGAAAGTCACTCTTCTGGACTCGACCTGGATCAGGTTGCTGCCCAAGCTCTCCCTGGAGACTGTCCGTCACTGATCCCGAGAGGCGGGCTGCACAAGGAAACCTTCCTGACCAGATCAACGACCGCGTGGGCACCACGGTGGCACGGTGGGGCCTGGCCGCCAGCTTCGGGGCTGGTCACCGGAAACTCCTCAGGGAGCAGCTATCAGTCTAGATGGACAAGTGCTCGGCAAGTCTTTTTTCTCTGGTGGAAATATATATATATATGGCATTCGTAAGCCAGTGTCTTAATTGGTAACTCGGTTTAACCAACAAAATGCACATTAACAAGAGTCACAAAGAATGATAAATCAAAGGCCAAACGCCACACATACAGTTAGAAAGAAGTTTATGTTGCCACAGTCACTGCTGCTTTCAAGGAGACGACGGGGTGGTAAGATATACAGGGATTTTAAAGTTCATCATGTCATTATCGACAGTGTCCTACACACAGGCTTGGGATCGTGGCTAGTGCGGCGTAGGCTCTGTGGAAACGGAGCTCTGGCCGTCCCTCCCGCAGCCAAGAAATGGCCGGAAAATAAACAGCAGCCACTTGTTACTCAGTGTACTGTGCATGCTTTATGTTGCCTGGCCCTTGTAACAATCATATCAATTAGATATTATTATTCTCATTTTACATAGAGGGAAATGAAGGGTCACAGAAGTTAAATAACTTCTTCAGAATAACAAGATAAGAAAACTAAAATAATAAGCCAGGTCTTTCAGATTCCAAAGTCTGTTTTTGTTACCAAAAAGTACTGTGCTTACAAAAATAACTTTACTATCTACTGAGTACAGTGATCTTAAAAATATTTAGCATAAACACAAGTAAAAAAAACTACATCTTAGAACTATTTCTAAAACCAAACTGACCAAATAAACTATATTTGTATTAACTATAGTAAGCTAAAAATTTGAGTGTCATAATTTCAGGGTATTATTTCTGCAAAGGGCAAAAGATAATGTTTTTTTCAGACAAAGGGAGAGGTTGATTTAAGAAAGTAGAAGACACATGTTCAAGGGAGACCAGGCATCCCTAGAGGGAGGCGCCTCGACAGTTCCTATTTTATAGAACACGGTGAGGGGGGCGGGGTGCTCAGAAGGTAGGGAGGGGCTGTAGGTCCTCAGCATCCCAATTCCACGCAGGGATGGCGGCGCCTGAGCCTGACCTTCCCTTAGGAGCCTGTTTACTAAGCGTCTCAGGAAGCCCAGGTGCAGGGAGGGCCCTTGTGACTAAGAGAGTGCAAGGATCTGTTGAGAATTTGGCAGAAGAGAATTCTTAATCCTACCCTGGATAAGCACAGCCCCTCCCTGAGCTGCTCTCAATAGCTAATGAGAGGCTGAATGTGGGTACGGATATAGTCTATGTCCAGGCTAAATAGCTGGCATCAACATACAGCAATACAAAGGTGGAACTAAAAGGCATAACTTCTGAACCGTACTTCTATTCTTAAACAGCTCATTCTTGAAAGTAAGTACAACAGGAGTGTTAACTGCCTGGCTCGATTCCTCTTTTAAGGTGAGGGACAGGTAGAAGAAGGGCGCCAAAGGCAGCCCTGGGCCCACCATGGCGGTGCGGGGAGAGCGGCGGGAGACCCGCACTGCCTCATCCTGGGGCACTGCCCGCTCCAGGAGAGAGTCAGTGTCTGTCTGTCTGTCTGTCTCCCTCTCCCTCTCTGTGGTACTGGATGGAACCCAAGAGCATTCTACCTACTACATCCCCGGCCCTATTTTTTATTCTTTACTTTGAAACAGGGTCTCACTGAGTTGCAAAGGGCCTAAGTTGCTGAGGCTGCCTGCGGACCGTGGTCCTCCTGTCTCGGCCTCTGGACTGCTGGGATGACCAGCGTGCCCGCCACGCCAGGCTTAGGCTGCATCTTTGAGGAGAAGGCAGGGAAAATGTAAGCCCTGAGGAGGGAGAGGCTTGCTTGGCATGCCTTTAAGAGTGACCTTACCCAGAGGGAGAAACGGGACGCTGGATCTGCTGAGTGGTCGGGCGCACTTGAAGGAGGACGGAGGCCGAGCCTGGGGCACGTGTGACGGCCACGAGCACAGAGCCCACCAGCTCCGGGACTGAAGCAGAGCCCAGGGGGAAGGCTGAAGAGCGCACTCACACCTGTGATTTCAGCACTGAGGAGGTTAAGATAGGAGGATCACTGATTCAAGGCCAGACTCAGCAACTTAGCAAGACCCATTTTGAAGTAAAAAAAAAAAAAGGTTTAAGGATCTGGCTTGGAGGTAGAATGCCCCTGGGTTCAATCCCCAGTATCAAAAAAGGGAAAAAAGGAATCAACAAGAATGTGGTTCTTAAAAAATAATTTGGAGAATGAGAAGGAAAAACAAAATACCCAGAATGAGAGCAAGTTAAAGAAGGTGTATTCAGAAAAGGGGAGGGTGAGAAAATTTGTGATTTGAAGACATGAAACAGAAGGGGAGGATGCGCTGCTACAACAGCACCTTTGCCAGGCCACCCTGAACTCTAAAGGGGGCAGCGCTGCACAGACGGCGCCTGCTCCCAACATGTGGGCACCAAGTCTTAGCATCTTAAAAATCTCTGCCTAACAAGGGTGCTAGAGAAAGACAGAATTCCATACCCTGAGAGATCTGCCTTGGGTCTGTGTTGGCTGCACACCCTTCGACCTCTGTGGGCTACTTCCCACCAACACTGCCACTAGTAACCACCCACCCGAGGCACGCCTCTCCTTACCCATTAATGGAGCACCCTCCGAAGTCGGTAAGACGGAGAGTCAATGACCTGCTACGGATCCGTTAATGTTCATCAGGTTATCTCTGTTCAGAAGAGTAGCTGGAGTTCATTAAGAAGATGACTTGTCCCGTGGATAACAGGCACCTTCCCCCAGCTCACCTACTCATTACTTCACTTGTGTCTTATTTTGCTTTATACTCTGCTTTGTCAATCACTTCACATTTTTTTCAAAGGCCACAAGGTAAACGGTGCCCGTGAATACGAGGACAGCTAACATTAGATCATGTAAAAGTGCCTACATCAGGGCTTGGCATAGAAAAGCACCCAATAAATGTCTGATATGCAAAGACATGTCTGAGATACTATTTCAATGTTATTTCTACTGCCCAATGTAAAATAGTTTTAGATGAGGATGCCTTCTAACACATAAAAATAATACCCCATGGAATCAGGAGAATCCATGGCTCAGGGACGACTGAATTCGCCATTCCATTAAACTGTATGCCAAAGAAATTACCCTTTATCTTCACCGATCTCCAACTGAAACTTGACGTTCCCTTCAGTTAGAAGCTCAGGCAACAAGCACAGCCGCAGGTCAAACCTCTGGCTTCTGTCACTGGCAGAATCCAAATTCCCTATCCTACCACAGGTGTTGCAGACACCCTGAATACAGTAGAGGTCTCCTTATTTGCAGTTCCGCTTTTAGTTATCTGTAGTTAACTTCAACCCAAAAATATTAAGTGGAAAATTCTAGAAATGAAGTTTTAAGTTGTGCACCATTCTGAGTAGCGTGCGGAACTCTCTCCGTGATCAGCTTGACCCAGCGCTCACACACCAGCGCCCTGTCCACTGTGGCCAAGCCAGACACCGCGGGCCGCGGCAGGCAGCTCTTCCAGGCTGTGACCGAGTGCATTAAAAGACAGAAACGACTGAAAAGAGCAAAGCCACACGTGCCGCGTGGCTTCCAGGGATCAGTCCATGGACAGAGGGCCCGCTGTTTGGGTCTGAGGTGGGCAGAACATCGGGCACCTGAGGAAAGGGGTGTGGAGGGGTGCTCGGCCCAGGACGGCAGGAAGCAGTGAGAGGGAGGGGGAAGAGAGAAAGGGAGGGGGAGAAGGAGGGAAAGGAGGGGGGGAGGGGGAGGGAGACTGACCAGACGACGACGGGCCATTCCAGGGACTGTAGGGAGAACTGGGAAGATGGAGCCACTCGGCGGGGAACAGAGTCTTTGCAATAAAAGTTACTGAAGACACTGGCTATCGACCTGCACAAGAATGACCCTGACCTCCACGCACACGTGAGTCAAAACGTGAGCGTCACACCTGAAGCTATGCATTCCTACAAGAGACCACAGGGGAAAGGCGCCGACTTGGACGGGGCAGACTGATCTTTTAAAGGCCACCTCACGGGTGAAGACAACAAAAGCAGACAAATGGGACGGCAGCAGACTAGTGAAGGGGCAGCGTGCTGAGCGGAGGAGCACCTGCACCTGTACGGGGTAGTATCCAGAACTTGCAAGGAACTCACCAACTGCAAGAAAGCATGTAACTATTAAAAGCGGGCGAAGACCTGCAGAGACATTCCTCAAACAAGCCACACAAAGGCCAACATGTATGTAAGAACGTTCAACCCCACTAACCACTATGGAGACGCATACCAAAACCACGCGAGTTCTCTCATTCCAGTTAAAATGGCTATTATCAACTGGGCTGCAATCCCAGGACGTGGGAGGTGACACCGGAGGATCACAGGTTCGAGGACAGCCTCAACAACATAGTGACCAACTCAGCAACCTAGCAAGACCTGTTTCAAACTAAAGAATAAAAGAGGGCTGCGGGTGTGGCTCATAGGTAGAATGTTCCTGGGTTCAATACCGTATAGTACCATAAAAAAAAAGTAAAAAGGCCTATTACATTTGTCCAAAGAAATTTCTTCTATACTAAATTTGTATAGGTACACTCTATAGTTCCTACCTCCTCTATAATTTCAAGAATTATTTCTTCACTACCTAATATGATACTTGGCTTAAAATTTTTATCCAAATGTGGTCAGAGTCCACATTCTTATGAAATGTGCAAGTCTTTGTCTTTTAGTTGAACTTACCAAGCATTCTTATAAGGAATATATATAAATATTCTAAAATGAAGTAGAATATATCAATATCCTAAAACTGAAAGTACATACAGAGACACTTCCTGGTAATTTTATTTTTAGATCTTAAGACATTCAGAGAAAACAATTGTTTTCATGAAAGAAAACTTTCAGGGTAAATCACAGTAAAAAAAAAATCATGATTAAGAAGAATCTATTTTATCCATTTTCTTTGTCTACTTTTCTTTCCAGAAAATGTTTTTCTCCAAATTGTTCAATGATAACATTCTTACATGGCAGAAAAGTTAAAATTAAATAGAAACCTATTTCTTATAAAAGTATAGAATAAAGCCGGGTGTGGTGATGCATGTTTGTAATCCCAGCATTTGGGAGGCTGAGACAGAAGGACTGCGGTTTGTGGACAGCCTCAGCTACTTGGTGAGGCCCTTCACAACTCAGTGGGACCCTGTTTCAAAAATAAAAAGACTAAAAAAATAGGGCTGGGGGTGTAGCTTGGAGGTAGAATGCCCCTGGGTTCCATCCCTAGTACCACCACCAAAAAAAGAGGTAAGTATAGAAAAGAGGGTTAGGGGTGTAACCCAGGGAGAGAGCAGCGGCCGCCAGGAAGGCCCTGGGTTTGATCCCCAGGGCCCAAAGAAAGACAACAGTGCGCTAAGATGTGGTGTCGCCACTGAAATCGCCACTGAAATGCTGCTGGGGAGTCAGAGCCCGGCAGAGTAGGAATGCATCGAGTATCTGCTGAATGAGGCATTTAATGCTGAAACTTTCCAGTGGAAATTAAAAAAGGAAATAAAAACAGCGACTTCATCCTCTTTCAAGCTGCCTAAATAAAAATTCAGTAAGAAGGACAAACTTACTACACGATGGCAAATGTAGAATAATCCCATGTCTAGTCAAAGCAAATTTGTACTTCACAATAAATCCAAGCCACTGCTCCATTAAGTAAGAAATATAATTGTGAACTTCTTGTATCTTCCAAAATTATTGCATCATAATTCACTTCTAACAGATAACAGATAAAAGATCTCTAATTTACATTCGGTGCCTCCCACACTTCCCATTTCCTTGTTTGGATGTATGCAAATTCATATTATGGGGATAAGGTGACTTTTTGACCCAGAAAATCCCCATTCTGTTTTAAAAAGGGACATCTAATTTGAATAATCAGGCGATTTCTTTAATCTAATTTGAATAATCAGGATCTTTCTTTCCCCTGCAGGGGAAAACATTTTCGGCTGTGTGGAATTTGACACCCATATATGTGCAATCTTGGTTAATTCCCAAAAGCACATGTTATAGTAAATCCTCTTCTTTCAATGCCAAAAGGCCTTTGTGCCTAGAAATGGCTCAACGGGTATACTGTCCACACACCAGCGCCTCAACACCTGCCAGCCTAGACGCAGCAAGAGCGGCCAGCAGGCCTTAGAAAGCCAAGGCTCTGCTCAACACCCACACAGACTTCTGCTCTGACCGACCCCTCTCGGGTCTGAGAGTCGGGGCCAGGGCTTCACAGGCTGGCGCCCGTGGCAGGGAGGGTATGCAGGAGGCTGGGCTGGGTGGGGAGGGAGGGAACGGTGTGTGCGAAGTGGCTGGCCACACACTCCTTAGCGCTTACCCATCATCGTCCCCCTTATAAATGAAGGATCGACAAACATATCAGTCTCTGGAAAAATAAACATTTCGACCAACTCAAATGCAAATTTTATAGCAACCACTGAAGGCTGGCTTGCCTATGACTGTATCACACTGAACCTCACTATGATAGGAGGTTTCTGCTAAAAACGTTAACCCAGGAGGGCGCTCCACAGAAATACGGAAGAGCTCCAACTCCCTTTCTTTGGGGAATGGTCTCAATCTTTCTAACCAGTGCTAGTATTTCCCTAAGAACAGCCTTTAACTTCTAAAAGCTGAAATAGATTAAAAGTAAAAAAATAACACTGAGTTCCAGGCACTTTAATAAAGACCAGTGTTTCTAATGAATCCTTTAAATGAAAATAAAGTCTTATTGCTGTTTAATAAATCTGAAATATATATATATATATTTTATTTTTTATTTTTATTTTTTTACGGTACTACGGGCATTCTACCTCTGAACTACACCCCCCAGCCCTATATTTTATTCTTTATTTTGAAACAAGGTCTCACTGAGTTGCAAAGGGTCTCACTAAGTACCTGGGGCTGTCGGCAAACCACAATCCTCCTGTCTCAGCCTCCCAATGCTGGGATTACAAGCGTGTGCCACCATGCCCGGCTTGAACTATGACTATTATTAATGCTATCATTTTTACTGATTTCATTTCACTATTAATCCATAAAATTCTCGAGTAGGAAAATAATTACTCTTAGCACAATACTGAGATTAGACCCTTATATGCCCCACACATTTAATTTTAAATATTTCACCATCAAATGTCAAGTCGAGGGGTCATACGCATTGACCCACAATGCCTATTATCATCATCATCATTATCATTCTATAAGCAACTATTCCCAGTGGTCGGGAAAAGAGGCTGAAGAGGAAGAGAAGCAGCTCCTTGTATTCCCTTAATTTTTCCTGAGCACGTTGAGTTCTAATAATTGCTTAAAAGATCTACAGGAATATGTGTAGTGGGAAATGCCCCAGACACGTTAAGTGAATCATTATGATTGTATATGCTATTATGCTATGATCCATTTTCTTTCTTTCTTTTTTCTTTTTTGGTGCTGGAATTGAACCCAAGGGGTATTCTACCTACAAGCTACACGCCCCCCCCCCCCGCCCTTTTTAAATTTTTTGTTGTTTTGAACAGTCTCATTAGGTTGCTGAGAGTCTTGTTAAACTGCTGAAGCTGCCTCAAATCTATGGCCTTCCTGTCTCAGCCTCCCAAATGCTGGGATTACAGCGTGTGCCGCCACACCTGGCCAAAGCTCTCAGCATGGAAACAGGAAGAAAACTGAAAGGCTGTATGTCAAGATTATGTACAAACAGTGGCAGTATGTATGTTTTTGTGCAATAGTCTATATTTTCCATGAGAATATGTATTTTATTATAGTCAGAAAAAATCGATGTATTCACTTTTATAAATGGCTGCAAAGTAACATCTATAGTTGAGTATTTTGGGTTTAAAAAGAATAAAAGTGGTAATTTACGATACCAACTATGAAATCACACTATAAGAAAGCCGAGCATGGCGGTGCACACTTGTCATCTCAGCATTCGGGAGGCTGAGAAGGAGGATCCGGGTTTGTGACCAGCCTCAGCTACTTAGTGAGGCCCTCTGCAACTCAGTGAGACCCCGTTTAAAATAAAACAATACAAAAATGGGGCAGGAGGTAGAGCTCAGAGGTCGAATGCCCCTAGATCTAATCTCCAGTACTGAGGAAGAAAGAAAAAAGAAAGAAAGAAAATAATAGGACTGGGGTTAGAGCTTGGAGGTAGAATGCCCTTGGTTCAATCTCCAATACCACACACACACACACAAAAAAAATAAAAATAATTTTTTTTTCAGGAGAAATGAAAGGTAAAATGGCATTACCAAAAGTTGGCTACTTAATAGATACTAAAAATAGATTCAGAAGTGTGAAAATAAGTGCAGAGATGACAGAGAAATAACAAGCAGGTTAAGCAAAACGAGGGCTACGCAGGGAGCCATCAGCAAGCTCACCACTGAAGCTAAGGACGCACTACCAACCACAGACCGCCTTCACCCCAGGCATCTGAAGGACCCCCATCGACTTACAATAGTAAAGAGCTTCCCACGACACATAAATCGCTCTGCAGAGCATGTTCCGTGTGTGTGTGTATGTGTGTGTGTGTGTGTGTCTGTGTGTGTTTCACTACAGATTGAACACAGGGGCTTTCATCTCTGAACTATGCCCCCAGCCCTTTATATATTTTATTTTGAAACAGGGTCTGGTAACATTGCTGAGGCTGTCCTCAAATCTGTGATCCTCTAGTCCCAGCCTCCCAAGTTAGGATTCCAGGCATGTGCCAGCACACCCGGCTTAGAACACGCATTCCTGAATAGATAGGAGCCCACAGAACCTGACACCTTGCCTAAGACCTTGTCTGTATTTAAGAAGTGCTTCAAATATTTTAGTTGTTCATTTCAACTGCCTAATTAAAAGGTTTTTTGTTGTTGTTGTTTCCAGTACTGGGAAAGGAACCCAGGGGCATTCTACCTCCAGCCCAGCCCTATATTTTATTCTTTATTTTGAAACAGGGTGTCACCGAGTTGCAAAGGGCCTAAGCAGCTGAGGCTGATCACGAGCCGTGATCTTCCTGTCTCAGCCTCCCAATTGCTGGGATTACGATCCTGTGCACCACCACTCACGGCTCCAGTGAAAAGTTTTCATTTACCCCAACTGGACTTTCTTTCAACTAAAAACCTGCAGACCTGTGCTAATTTGCACGGAATAAACGGTTTTAGAATACTATCCTTTCATCAATCCAGAAAAAAACATTTTGAAAATAAACTTTAAAATACAGGTTATTCATCACTGGAAGTAGGATTTTGGAACGAAGTGAGCTGCACACAACTTTTAAAGAAACACTTGATACTACGCAGAGGTTAAAATTCTAATGACCGTGTCGAGGTGGAAGAAGACGTTAGAGCGGCGTCTAGTGGAGCAGCAGGCTCCTGATGGCAGGCATTAGCTACAACACGGTGGCTGTGAGAAGTGTCCGATGTGAGACAGTGGGCCACTGTTCAAAAAACACTCATATAATAGGGCACACGGCTCCAACTGGAAGGCCGGCAGAAATGAGAGGCCAGGCAGGTGTCTATGCCCAACTGCTCAGTTTACTGCTTCTGAGACTCATATTTTAAGTAAAAGAATAAAGAATAAAATTGAATGCACAGCTGTTTGCTTCTAGGAATATAAACAGCAGGAAATAAACAGAGGAAGGCTAACGTCTGCGAGGCTGGGCTAGCTACTCCATTCCCAGCTGTGTTTTAATTTGTCTTCCTAATCAGTAACAAACCCTTTTTATAAGAGTCAGAAGCTGAGAGCTGCCATTTGTGCCCGGCACAAGTTAAAGGCACACTAGAAAACACTTGGAACGTCAGATTCTCTAAGTGGTCTGGTCTATATTAATATCAGTTGAATTACTCAGGAGTCAAACAAATTTTTTTTTTTAAGCAGGACTGGAGATGGAACCCAGAGGCCGCCTACTTCTGACCCTTTAAGTCTTTTGCTTTGAAAAAGGGTCTCCCTTGGTTCCTGAGTTTTGCTACGTTGCTGAGGCTTCTCTCAAACCTGAGAGCCTCTGGTCTCAGCCTCCAAGGCACTGATTACAGGTGTGGGGTGCACCACCAACCAACCAAGTTTCCCCAGTGAATACGCTGCAGGTCACACAGAGGGCTCCACGCTGGGGACTCTGCAGCTCCCAGTGCCTCCCCTGGCCTGTGCATCCAGCGGTCCTCCTATGCACAGCTTTGCCTTCCACCATGTCTTTACCCATGGCCATCTATAGTCCCCAAATATTAACTGGAAAATCCCAGTGTTAACTGTGTGCTGTGGAGTGGCTCTGCTTCACTGGCCAGGTCCCTCGCATTCGCTCCTTATGACCTCCCTCGGCATCTGCGAAGGATTGCTTTCAAGACCCCTGTGAAAGTCGGGCATGCTGGCGCACACTTGTAATCCCAGGACTTGGGAGGTAGACGGGAGATCACAGGTTCATGGACAGCCTCAGCTACTTAGTATGGCCCTCCACAACTGGGCTTGGTGGCATACTCCCATACTCTCAATAATTGGCAGGCAGAAAGAGGAGGATCACGGGCTCAAGGATAGCCTCAGCAATGTAGCAAGACGCTCAGCAACCTAGCAAGACCCTGGCAAAAAAAAAATAAAATAACCCTCATGGGTACCCAAATCTATGCATGCTCAAATCTCTTATATAAAATGGCACAGTATTTGCATATGACTTACATACATCCTCTGATATACTTAAATCATGTGTAGTTTAATTAGAATACCTAATACAGTGTGAATACTATGTAAATCATTGTACTGTATTGTCTAGAAATTATGAGAAGGAACATTACGTCTATACACACTGAGTACAAACACAATTTTCCCAATTATTTTTTATAAAAAGTTGGTTAAATCCCAGGATCCAGAGGGTGAGCCCCACATTTCCTTATTAGCGACTTAGCTGTCTGAGTTACCAGATCAAGTATCACGCGCTTGCGCAGGTGACCCTTGTTTCACTTGATCATGACCTGATGACCCCATGACTTGTTCTATTTTGTTATTGTTGCTGTTAATCTCTCACATACTATATAAATTAAACTTTATTAAGAAAAAACAAAGTAGATGCAGGCTTCCAGAGGGCTTGGGGATGTGTCCCTGGCTGAGGCTGTAATGGATGGCCTACTGTTCACAGCATAGAACGAAGCTCTGCCACAAAGTCCAGTTGCTAAAAGACCTTTTCAGACAGGGCACGGGGCCAGGGCTGCCGTCCCCGCCCCAAGCCTAAGCTCTCTGAGGTCAGGCTCTTCACGTGTGCCATGAAATGTCTACACAGAGACTGCGAAACAAATACTCACTGACCCGTGTGCAGTTCACCATGGTGTGGAAGAAATGACGTGCACAGAAAATACCCAGCAGCATTAAATATTCCTCGAACAGCAGCCGCTACACAAATGGCTGCACAAACACTTACAGAAATGAAAGCAGTTTTTTTTTTTTACTTAAGTAACTTTTCTCAAAATCTTTCTTAAAAACCCCAAAGGCCATATTTATTAGTATGTAATGTAGTCTCCCCAGAATAGGGATAGAGTGCCCTAGTAACAGAGTCCCTAGCGTACTTAGTAAACAGTAGTACTTCAACAGCAATCGTGAAGTCCTAAGAGTTTATAAACCTTGTTTATTTATTTCATCGTTGTTTCCCACTGCCTGCAGAGTCTCTGCGAGGATTCACTCGTTTGGTTAGGTCCCACTCAATGAAGAAATACGTTTATTTCAACTAAAACCTACCCTTTCTAATTTGATGCGGGTGTTTTGTTTAGACTGCAGCATATACAAAGGGTGAAGTTCAGGCCTGTCTAGTTCTTTACTGTGTTCCCCAAACACAGCCAATGCCTAGTATCCACGAGGGGCTTAAATATCTGAAAACACATGCATACTTTTTATTTTATGTTCTGTAGAAAGAGTAGAACAAAAGCCCATCTACACTGTAATTCCTCACCCAAGTTCATTAACAAGCAAATGCATGGTGTGGCTCTAGGGGAAACCCCACTGCTAGGAAGCAGGAATTGCTGTCCTAGGGGGACCCTGAGGAGACCCCACCATGCCAGGCAAGCCAAGGAAGGGCGGCGGCTCCTTGGCATTTAGATTACAGAAACACTGTGTGCGTCCTCACTGAAAACAAACACTTCAAAATCCAATGACACGCCACCCATGATCCCCGCACTTGGGAGGCAGAGACAGGAGGATCAGGATCGAGCAGGTTCGAAGCCAGCTTTAGCTGGCTCAAGAAACCCTGTTTCCAAATAAAATATAAGGCCCCTGGATTCCATCCCCAGTACTACCACACACACACACAAAAAAAAAAGGCATATTTTTTTCACCAACACATGGTTTTTACCTGTAAAATTCCATAAATCAATTTTCTAATGCAAAAGGCCAACTATTCACACTTCTCTATAAAAAGTCTTAATTACTTCCTCCCAGAAGTTGTAATCACAGCTGGGCTCTAATCCCAAGGGGGATGGTGACCCAGAAGAAAAAGCTCTGCCTGGCCTTTGACCTTCCGGCCTTTGACCTTCCAGTGATTAAAGAGCAGGCTCCAGAGTCCCCACAAAGGAACTGATAGAACAGGAGGAGGCCGCAAAACCAAGGTTATAAGATGGAAACTACTTCCCAACACAGAGGATTCTCCCAAAATGTAAACACAAGTAACATACCGCAATTATAACACCAGCCTTCTGTGTTCACCTAAGTTGGCCTGCAAAAGCTACTGCAGAAAGGATTGCAGGTTGAAGGCCAGCCTCAGCAATTTAGCAAAGACCCTGTTTTTGTTTTTGTTTTTTTTTTTGGGTGGTAAAAACATTTAAAATAGTAGATAATAAATAATATATACCATTATTTATTACGGTCACATTTTAGGTTCCACATAGACCCTGTTTCAAAATAAAAAATAAAGAGCCGGGCGTGGTGGCCCAGGCTTGTAATCCCCTCGCTGCGACAGGAGGACCGCACGGGTTCAAAGCCGGCCTCAGCTACTGAGTGAGGCTCTCAGCAACTCCATGAGACCCTGTTTCCAAATAAAATATAAAATAGGTCTGGGAGTATAGCCTGATGGTGGAAAAGCCCCTGGGTTCCACCTCCAGTACCACCAAAAAACTAAAAAGTAGATAAATAAAAAATAAGCAGGGGCTTGGGGATGCAGCGTGGAGGCAGCACACCTGCGTGAGCCAGAGACCTTCTGTCTTCTCTGGCACTGCCTTAAAGTCCGTGAGTAGTATGAAGACTGTGACCGCTTTGGGCAAAGCCTGTCAGGTCTCTGCTCTGACAAGGTACAGTCCTTCCAAAAGGAGCGGCTAATGCCGTAAAATTACAAGAAAACCAGGTTGAATGTCAGACTAAAAAATCTCAAAGTCTAAGAAACACACTAAATAATTTGTTTCCATCAGTGAATACAAACAAAAGAGTAGTGAGAAGCACTCAGCGTATTTTATCATTCCCGTTAAACATTACACAAATGATCAGTACTCTTTCCTATAATTTACTTCTTTCAAAATTATGAAGGCCTTTTATCAGGTATTCTCCCTATTATTTTCCTTTTCAATTTGTGATCCATAGGAATCTCTTTCTTAGATTGCTAAGTATTTTGGTTCTAAATACCCTATTTAGAATATCCTATAAACAAAAAATGTCAAGAGAAGAAAGCATACAATAAGGTATAAATAAATCTAAATGCAGCTGGGCGTGGTGGCTCAGGCTTATAGCCCCAGGACTTGGGAGGCTGAGACAGAGGGAGCGCAGGTGCAAGGCTGGAGCTCCGGAGACTCAGCAAGATCTTGTTTCAGAATAATAACAACGTGGCCAGGCGTGTTAGCACACGCTTGTCATCTCAGCTTCAGGAGGCTGAGACAGGAGGATCGCAGTTCACAGACAGCCTCAGCTACTTACGAGGCCCTCTGTAACTCAGTGAGACCCTGTTTTAAAATAAAGAATAAAAAAATAGGGCTGAGGGAGTCACTTGGAGGTAGAATGGCCCCTGGGTTTCATCCCCAGTACCACAAAAAATTAATAATGATAATAATAATAATAATAATAATAATAATAAGGGCCGGGAGATTCACGCAGAGGTAAACAAGGTTCAATCCCCAGTTTAAAAAAAAAAAATCTAAGTATACCAACAATCCTAAGTCGCTAACTTTCCAGACTTAAAAAGTTTGTTAAGCCGGGCGTGGTGGCGCACGCTTGTAATCTCTGCGCTTGGGAGGCAGAGACAGGAGGATCGCGCAGGTTCGAAGCCAGCCACGTGCGCTGGCTTAGGAGACCCTGTTTCCAAATAAAAATGTAAAAATAGGTCTGGGAGTGTAGCCCAGAGGTAGAAGGGCTTCCAGGAACCCCAGTACCACCAAAAAAAAAAAAAAAAAGTTTCTTAAGCAAGAGAAAAGCGTATCCTATGCTTTTTAACGAGGCACATCCAAACAACATGAATAAAATGGATAAATAAAGGGTTTTTTTTTTTTTCCAAAAGACAAGACTGGAAGCCAATGGGACGGAACAGAGAACCTAGAAATAAACTGACCTATTTATAGTCAATTGATGTTGACAAAGATGCTGAGACTGTACACTGAGAAAGACAGTTGAATGGTGCTGAAGACAACCGGATCTCCACAAGAGAAGACGACAGCCAGCCCATTTACCTCTCACCACAGGAAAAGGAAGAAAGAAAGACATGGATTAAAGACAAATATTAGACATGGAACTATGAAACTAGGAGACAAGACATTAGGAAAATGCCAGACAAAAACATGGGAAGGAGACTGGTGGCACCGACAATTACTTTTTTTTTTAACATTTCAAAAGCATATGTAACAAAAGGAAAAATAGACACAGGGTTAGGGCAAATAAAAACAGCCAACAGAATAAAGAGAAAACCTCAGGAATGGGAAAAATATTTGTAAGTTATTCATAGGGCAAGGAACTAATATTCATAATACATAAGGAACCCAAATAACAGCAAAATACTACTAGCTGTAATGATCTGATTAAAAAATCAGCAAATGATATGCATATTAAAAAAAAGACAGTCAACATGTCCAACAACACTATCATCATGAGGAAATGTAAATCAAAACCATGAGCTGCCTTAATCCAGTTGGAAAGGCTCCTATCAAAAAGACTTTTTAAAAAGCTGGCAGGCCGCAGAGGGAACTTGCACACGCTGTGGAATGTGAATCGGTGTGGCGCTCGCTCAGCTGCTGAGCCAGCGGTACTGACTCCGGCCCTAGCAATGCCTCTGTGGGGTGCAGAAGCCCAGGCAAGGGCACCGGTTTCAGGACGCTGAGACAGCTGCATCGAGGGTGGACCGCAGCACTAACCAAGCTGAGACCTACGAGTCCTCCAGAGGATGGAGACAGAGTAAGGGGCACGTAGGCACCATCGAAGAGCATTCAGCCATCGAATCCAAACGAGATCCTGGCCGTGTATCAAATCGCATGGGCCTGGAGGACTGTGTGTCAGATGAAGCCAGCCGCCCAAAGACAAACACCACAAAGACCCAAGACCAGCAGCGTGCGGAAAGCAAAAGAGCCCAACAGTGGACCTCACGGCGGCGGACCAAGCGGAGGATGCTGGAGCACAGGCTGGGCAGGGTCGGAGGGGAGGGCACGGAGGAGTTAGTCCACGCGGATAGACTCCAGTCACGTAGGGGAGCAAGTCCTAGTGTTCTTTAGCACCGTAGAGTGACTGCAGCTAACAATCACAGATTGTACACTTCAGATACAATAGAGGACTTTGAATGTTCCCAGCACAGAAATGCTAACTGCGGCGGTGAAGGCCCTTAATCACCACTGTCCACTCGCCTCCCAGTACCACGCTCTGGGGCGGCGTGCCGCTCAGTGCGGGAGCACTGGCCTAACATGCCCGAGGCCCTGGACTCACTGCTAGCACTGGAAAAGAGAGAATTTACTGTCTCCCCAAAATACACACAATTACTTGTATCAAAAGGGCAGAAAAATAACAGGTTAGTGCTAAATAATACAGTCCCTTCCTCGTGAAACGTTGAGTTCATCCTAGTGACACGGGCTGCATACAGTTAGCAAAGCTGACTAACAGCATACTGGGGTTCAATCTCCAGCAGCACAAAAGAAAACAAAGCCCCAAGCAAATAAAAATCTAACTTATACTGCATAAGCAGTTCATTTATTTTTGTATTTGTGGGGCTGGGGATTGAACCCAAGAGCATTCTACCTTGAGCTCTATTTTATTTCTTACTTTGAAACAGTCTCGCTAAGTTGCTGAGACCCAGCCTCGAACCTGCGATTCTCCTATCTCAGCCTCCCATGTGCTGTGATGAATTGCCTTCCATTGTACTCTAGAAAAGCCCTTGTGCTTTCAACTCTCCATTTGCTCTGGGCTCCTACTGCCCATGAACCCCACCCCCAAAGTTCTGTAAACCCCTAATGAGTGTCTACCATGTACTGAGACACTGCATTTAATACTTGCTACTTTAACAAGCTGCTGACTTATTTAGCACAAAATTTAAAGCCAGGTGTGGTGGCTCATGCTTGTAATCCCAGCATTTGGGAGGCGGAGACAGGAGGATCGCCAGCCTCAGCTACAACTTAGTGAGGCCCTGTTTCAAAATAAAGGATAAAAAAATAGGGCTGGGGTGTAGCTCGGGGTAGACTGCCCCTGGGTTCCATTCCCCGTACCACACAAAAAAATTATATTACAAATGTGTAGAGAATATTTATTGGGTGTCTTTATCCTATAAAGAGCGAGGCACTATTCTCAGCTGAGTTTAGCAGTGAACAGGCTCAGAGGTCCCGCTGGTGCTTTTATGAAGCTCAAGTAACGAGACTGAGAAGGAAATGAAGCAGAGCCCGGCCCATGCTTAGAGCTACCGGGGAAAGACAAGCAGGCCCGTGACAGCGAGCAGCCGGAGACAGCTTTGTGGAAACGCACCGAAGCCCACCTTCTCTACCCCCAAAGAGAAGCACTCGGGCCCACTCTGCCCTTAACCCACCGGCGTGCCCCAGTGAGACTGCCACAGCAACTGAGCACAGATTCAAAAGAAAAATAACAAACAAATAACCTTATCTTACAGGAGTGAAGGGTTAGAAAGTCTTCACAAATCTATATAATCAAAGGAGTACATGATCACAGTGAGCCTGTGAGGGAGTGTGAGTCTTATTTGAGACAGAGGAGCCATAAAGCTCGGCTGCGTTCAGTCATCTTTTCAGCACACACTGTATGGATGATAAAACACACCCATTAGCAATGGAGCTGGCAGCCCCTCCCGCGGAAGGCGGTGGAGGTCTGCGGGCCCGAGTCCGCGCGGGCCTCTGACTGTCCCGGCCAACAGGGAGAGGTACATGTGGTGCTGTGCACCCGGACCCAGCCCTCAAGGGGCCGCAGCACTTCTGCTCACATCAGAGCAGCAGCGCGGCCCGTCCCCCAGAGAGGGGAGACCCAGGAAAGAGCCGCGCCCCCCCTCATGCACCGTGGGTCAGCTGGAACCCCAGAGCCGCTCTGCTCTCTGTACAGACACTGCCTCCCCTGTACACACACTCCACTGATGAACTTTAACTTAAAAGTTAGGCACACTAAGAGCTCGACAAGTACGAGTACAAAGCCCAGCACTCGGGAGGCTGAGACGGAGGATCGCGCTTCGCGGGCAGCCTCAGCTACTCAGTGAGGCCCTCTGCAACTCAGTGGGACCCTGCTTCAAAATAAAGAATAAAAAATAGGGCTGGGGGTATCGCTCAGAGGTAGAGTGCCCCTGGGTTCCATCCTCAGTACTGGAAAAAACCACCTACATACTATAAAAGTTCTGCGAACGTGGCCTCCTGCTCTCTTTTGGAGTATCTTACTAATGGGCGGGGTGCGACACACTTGTCCGGCGTGCTTGAGGCCCTGGATTTGATCTTCAGCAACACAGACAAAAAGAGTGTAGCACACGCTGCCTGGCCGTGCTGGTATGTGCCGAGGGGTGCGGTGACTGCAGTGTTGGCCCGTGTGAGGGCTGCAAGCGTTCAGCGCTGTGATGCCTCCAGGCGGCTGACAGCCCGGAGGCCGCCAAGGGACCAACAGGCCGGGCATATGGCGTGGACACGCTGACGAGGGTCTCCCGGCCTGGCGGGGTGGAGGAGGACAGCACAAGGCACCAACGCACGCCTCACTACGGTGCGATTTCAAACTTAAAAACTGTTTATTTCTGGAATATTCCAGTTCATATTTTCAGACTGCAGCTGAATTTTGGACCACAGATGAGTAAAAGCCGCAGGTAAGGGGAGACTACTGTGAGGCCAACCAAGACCAGCCAAGACCAGCAGAGCCCGCACCTACCAGGTGACCACAGGCAAGAGCGGGCTGCCCAGCCGCCCAGGGCCGTGTGCAGTCACATACACTGCCACGACTGTTCTAAGGCACCAAGTTTGGGATGGGCTGTTACACAGCATAAGCCAATCCAGCCAGATGAAATTCTCCACATTTATTCTAATAATCTATTGCTTTTCTCCACTAATGTTTTTTGAGGAACTGAAGTCAATAATTATGGAAATGTTTTAATTACAGTCTTCTTCTGCAGTGCAGCTTAAACAGCAAGCCAGACAGACACTGCTGTGCGAAGTAAGAACTGAGAACCCTGTTGAGGGATTTTACCTCTGCTCCCTCCAATACTGCTGGCTTCCAACCCACAACTTCTTTTTGCAAATGTGCTAAGAAAAACAGCATTTGGACTGAACGTCATTCCTAAGAATAATGAGGGGGGTGGCGGAATATTGTAGGAATTCAGGTTACTAGGGCGTGATCAAAGGAGCCTGGGCCGCCTCTATGAGGAAAGCGTAAGCACTCGAGTCCCTTGTCATTTATCATTCTTTCTGAAATACTGGGATTTCCTAGTGCCAACAGTTGCTTCCTTTCTGCGCTGTCTTCTACTTCCTCCAGGAGTCAAGGAACTGAATCTTTAGCACAGACAGTCGTGTAGGAAGTACGCCCGCCCGCCGTGCGGGTAAGCGGGAAAGGTGCACTGACTTGGCCTGGATGCGGCCCTCCTGCCTCCACCCCGGGCTCCTCCGAGAACCTACCGAGGGCAGCTGGAGAGTCTGGGGCAGGAGCACAGCCCGGGCTCCCAGGTGCCACCTCTGGGAGCTACCAACACTCACAGGCTCAGCCACCAGCCATGCTGCCGAGCGCAGGGAGCTCGGCACCTGCAAAACCCAGTCATAAGCTTAAAACGTTTCCCACCTATATATTTACACAGTTGTGATTTTCTTATTCCTTTTATTAATGAAGAAGGGTTCAGTTCTTTTACTCTCCTCCCCCAACTGCACCCTTTACTGATGATAACTTATGCTACAGTTAAATTCATTCATTTAAAAAAAATTGTGAAATCTTTTTTTCAAATAGCAGCAACACCTACATTCAACAGCCATTCACAGGCCCCACGGCTGCCCGTCTTCCAGCCACACCCCACAGGAGTGCGGGCGTTCCCCTCCTGGGGGCAGGCCAAGCGGGGTGAGCCTTGTGTCTCAGCCCTGGACCAGAGCTACGTGGCTGCTCAGAGACAGCGCTCGCCTTAGCATGAGTGTCTACACACTCAAAAGAAGCTCGTTTCTAACTCCTAAGTCACAGGGCAACAGGATTTTGAAACCAAGCATGTCCATCATTGAACTTACCTTACCACCACCACCAACACTTGCTGACCAGTATGTGTAACAATCCTACCTCCACGGGAGTAAAATCCTCTCCATTTTACAGGGACACAGTGAGATCAATCTTACCTTCCACATTTGAGACTAGAAAAAGAACTTTAATCATTTGGTTAGAGCTTTCATTCAGGGCTAGGGCAACCATTTTCTAGTTAAGTAAAAGGACCGTGCAAAAAAGGCAGGTTGAAGAATTCACGTGTACCGCTCCTGGAATGGGCGTGGGAGCCAAGTCCTGCTGCTCACACTGGCTGGCCAAGGTCCCTGAGCACCAAGGGTGTGACTAGGTGACCAGGAGAGGGCAAACATGCCCGATGTTCATGAAAAGATGGCTTCTCTTACAATCTGCCTGACGTCCTCACTCCAAACGTCCAACTGCCTGCCAGGTGCCGGGCGCTGGAACGAAGATGACCACAACAACAGTCTGAGGACGCCAGGCCACAGGACACCCTGGAGTGCTTCCGAAGTTACTGGCTGCTTCAGAAGGTAATTCCCAAATAGCTCAGAGGCCACTGCTCAGTGACGGAGGAGTTCCCCAGTTCACGCAGAGATGTGTATTACGCACCTCGGGAGGTCCACTTCTGTTTCTCCCTCTGTAAAGTACAGACTTGATCTGCTTCCTCGAGCTGTGCCCGAGCGCGCAGGCATCACCGCCTCCTGGTGGCCCGGCGTCAGCAGCCGCCATCGCCAGCGGGTTCTGAATGGGAATGGGCAGCCCGAGCTCCACATCAGCTCTGCTGTACACAGATCAGGCTGCACACCGCCCTCCAACAGCTCCTGTCCCCCTCAGAGTGGACTCTCACAAACCCAACCGGAGAAGCAGCGGAGCCACTGATTTGTACTGAGGGATAAAGGTCACGCAGGCAGAATATTTAAACTTCACCAAAAGCCAAATGTCAAGGCTTCTGAAGAACACGGAATTAAGTATACTGCTAAAAGGAAAAGTCTTTCATTCACGCGACAAATACTTTTTGAGGCTCAAATGTGAGAAAAGTTGAGGCTGGGAAACTGAAAACCCAGCAATGGTAGTATCACTTCTCATGAAACTTACCTGCCAGTGAGAAACGAGTTCTACACAGTGTTTTCTTGATTCTAACATGCACTTTCTAAATATATTAATGTTTACTTAATACAGGCATGTCTTTTTTCCCCTGAAAAGTTGTTATCAGATCACTGTGTAATTTGTGATCACTGGTGGCTTAAAAGG
The DNA here is from genome assembly GCF_963383645.1 of Muscardinus avellanarius. Taxonomy (NCBI): domain Eukaryota; kingdom Metazoa; phylum Chordata; class Mammalia; order Rodentia; family Gliridae; genus Muscardinus; species Muscardinus avellanarius. The sequence continues at coordinate 108,601,587 of NC_137797.1, read as the reverse complement.
AATATGATAATTCTGCAATTAAATATTTAATTATCATTCTACCAAGTGCTAAGAAGGACCATAAGGAGAGACTGACTGACGGGGATAGAACTCAGTCTTAGGAGGGGCGCTGTGGGCCGAGGGATACTCTCCAGAGGTGGGGCAGGCCACAGGCCCTCACTGGGCCTGAATCTCCACAATTCCCCTAGCAACCTGAGGCCACACATTTCTTCCACAATTTCACAATCCTCTTCTGATCCTCCATTCGCTGGGTCAGCTTTTTCTCTTATAGCATGTATATGTTCTTACGAACTATGAAATTTACACATTTATTCAGTGTGATAGTCTGTCCATCCACTCTGCAGAGACACTACGCTTTTTGGCCATTTTGTTTACAGTGTATCCCTAATCACCAAGGCATGCAAGTTCAAGACGTGTTGAAGAGAAGTGAAAAGACACACGTGTGTGACTGAGGGAGGACCCTGCCACTGGGCGCTAGTCGTCACAGCAGCTGGTGAAACCTCGTCCTTACTGCACGTGAAGAGCACTTCTGCCCAGCTGTGTCCTACTAAGCCTTCTCACCACCCCAGCCCAGCCCCAGCCTGCAGCCTGCAGCCTGCCTTTCCTCTTTTTCTTTCTTTCCCTTCCCTCACCCCTTCCTCTTTTCCTCCCTCTCTTCCATTCTATTTATTTTTGGTGCTAGAAATTGAATCCAGAGGTAGTATTCTTCCAAGCTACATCTCCAGACCTATTTTATTTTCATTTGGAAAAAGGGTCTCACTCCAAGTACTGGGATAGTCCCCAGGACTGGGGCAGAGGGTCAGCTTCTTTCCTATGTTTGGGAGGAAGCCTCTGCCAGCCTCTCAGTATGTCAGAGTTTTATTTATACCTCGTAGTACTCACCACAGCCCATCATTATATACCTGTATGATTATTTCTCTCTCATTGACCAGCCATCTCAAGAGTTTGTGAGTGAATGCTTAGGTAGGTGACTATGAAGCTCCCAGCTGGGATCGCTATCTAGATAGACAGGGCTATCTAGAGAGACAGGGCCAGGACTATGGGGAGGAGCACTGTGTTCACTTATTTAAAAGATGGCTATGCCGGGCGTGGTGGCATGTGCTTGTCATCCCAGCATTCGGGAGGCTGAGACAGGAGGGTCAGGATTCATGGACAGCCTCAGCTATTTAGTGAGGCCCTCTGCAACTCAGTGAGACCCTGTTTCAAAATAAAGAACACAAAATAGGGCTGGGGGTGTAGCTTGGAGGTAGAATGCCCCTGGGTTCCATCTCTAGTAACACACACACCACACACACACACACGCAGCTGGAAGATGTCTAGAGTCCTTTGTGAAGCCGGGTTTCAGCCACCTACAATAACTCTATGTCTCCTCAGGACAAGCAGGTCAAATCCAAGCCATCAGCCTGGGCACCTCCACCTCTCCCTGCTCTGTCCAAAGGGACTGTCCTTGTGCCACTCAGACACAAAGGCTTTGTAACACCTATAACCCCAGTACATGGGAGGAGGAGACAGGAGAACTGCAGGTTCCAGGACAGCCTCAGCAACTTAGAAAGGCTCCAGGCAACTTAGTGAGATCCTGTTTCCAAATAAAAAATAAGCCGGGCGTGGTGGCGCACGCTTGTAATTCCAGTACTTGGGAGGCTGAGACAGGAGGGTTGCAGGTTCAAAGCCAGCTGACGACTTAGGGAGGCCCTCCATAACATAGTGAGACACTGTTGCCAACTAAGGAATAAAATCAGCTGGGGGTTTAGCTCAGAGGTAGAATGCCTCTGGGTTCAATCCTCACTATTAGTGCCACTAAATAAATAAATAGAAAGAAGGAAAGAAAGAACAAATGAAAGAGAGGAAGGAAGGGAGGGAGGGAGGGAAGGAAGGAAGGAAACTGGGAACAGTGGCGCACGCTTGTAATCCCAGTACTTGGGAAGCTGTGACAGGAGGATCGCACAGGTTCGTAGCCAGCCTCAGCTACTTAGTGAGGCCCTCTGCAACTTAGTGAGGCCCTGTTTCAAAATAAAGTATAAAAGAAAGAGCTAGGAGTATAACTCAGAGGTACAATGCCCCTGTGTTCAATCCTCAGTTCCTCAAAAAAGTGAAATAAATAAAATAGATAGATAGATATAGATAGATAGGTAGATATGTAGATAGGCCTGGAGGTACAGCTCAGATGTAGCCTTGGTTCAATCTCCAGTACCATCAGTTAAAAACAACAACAACAGACTAGGAGACAGCATGGCTCTCACAGCTGCCACTTACTAAGGCTGTCTAGACGCCAGCTCTAGGTGACAGCACTGAACCGAGGAGCTGAGCCGGCTGCTCCTGAGGAGCGGCCCTGGGATGAGCAGAGAATGTAACTGTGCAGCAGGGTCCACCGTGGCTGCCTGCACCTGCTGGGGAGCTCCGATGCGCCCTAGACGGCAGCCTTATGGTGAGCTTCCTGACCTGCCACAGCATGCTAACTCCGCTTCTGAGCACATCGCTTATAAGCTGCGATTCTGGTCCACGTTTTATCTTGCTGTCTGTTTCTCCCCTAGACTGCCGGTTCCAGGAAGGCATCCCCAGGCACCTGCCAGGCACCCCTGGGTGAAGGAAAGGACACCAAGTCACGGCTACACTAGCCGCTGCTTCGGGAGCTCAAAGCTTTCCCATGAGGGCCGCTGCTAGCCAGGACCTGCACACCAACCATCCTGGAAGCGCGCTGCAGGCCTGCTCTACGGCCTGTGCCTTTGGGCACAGAACTTTAGCCCAGCGACCTTGGGCTGAAGGCTAGCAACTAATACTAAAGCTTTATGACCCATAATAAATAAGTCCTTAACCTCTCCAAACTTCAGCTTAATTATTAAAAAAGTAACAAGAAGACTACCATGATGGTTTATGAGCTTAATGCCATGCTCGAGCGTCTGTACAAGTCAGCATTCCCTACACCATCTCCCCGTTAATCCACAGCATGTTTTTCTGCATATTACAAACTCCTCGAAGCTGAGGCCACAGTCCATGGCTGTGCTGTTCCTATTAGCATAAAGTGCTTGGTTCATGTCAAGAATTAGGTATTACAGTCCAAGATCTTGTCATAACCATAAACAAGATTATAAGGGACATGAGTTGTTCTCAGCCGTACACTGCTCTAGTACTCAAACAGGATGACAGCTGTTATGGCACCAAAGTACAAAACAACGCTAAGCATCGAATGCACGGTTACTAGGCTCATGCTCATGGCAGTTATCTACGGTCCCCCTCTTTACTCACTGTGCTCATGTACGAGTACATAAAGTTCGTTGCTTCTCTTGGATCCTTAAATGACTATCTCATACTAGAAAAGCCCCCCTTGTGGGGATTTTGGAATTTTCAGTTCACATTAGATTCCCGCCGTTGAAGGTACTGAAACAATACCTTAGCCAAAAACTCATCAGCCAAAATTAAACATTGTTGTACTTGCATATCTAAGAAAAAATTCAATTTTCAGAGCTTAGATTTTAAGTTTAAAAGTAAGCAACAGGCCAGACACAGTGGTGCACACCTGTAACCCTGGTACTTAGGAGGCTGCGAAAGGAGGACTGCAGGTCTGAGGACAGCCTCGGCGACAGGGAAACCCTCAGCAACTCAGAACGTGCTTCAAGATAAAAAATGAAACCAGGCTGGGGCCTGGCTCCGAGGTGGAATGCCCCAGGTCCAAACCCTAGTATCAAAATAATAGTAGTAATAATATCAAGAAATGGGAAAATATAACCTCACAAAATTTGCTATGGTTCTGCTGCCTTGTGCTGTTTTGACCCCACCTGCCACATACGAAGTGACCTTGAGAGAGTCAGAACGAAGCCCCCCTCTCCAGAGGCCTGAGGAGCGTGGCTCTGTCAGCTCGCCCCCGAAGCCGAGGCGCAGAGGCGGCGGCGGTGACGCGCATCCCAGGCCCCACGGCCTGTCGTTACAGTCGTCGAGCAACGTCTCCACTGTGTACGCAGAAAGCTGCTTCGCTTCCATAAGATTAACCAGGATTGCCTCCTATACATGTAAGAGACTTAAAACCATACTTTATTAGTTACAAAATTCACTGATAATCTTCTGTATTTCCCTTTTTCCTGAAAATAAATAACATGAATTAAGCTTGCTTTCTTTCTTTCTTTCTTTCTTTCTTTCTTTCTTTCTTTCTTTCTTTTTCTTTCTTTTGTGATCCTGAGGATTGAACCCAGGAGAGTATTCTACTTCTAAGCTACACTCCTGGACTTTTTAATTTCAGACCTATATTATACTTTATTTGGAAGCAGGGTCTCACTAAGTTGCTGAGGCTGGCTTCAAACCTGTGCACTCCTCCTGTCTCAGCCTCCCAAGTGCTGGGATTACAAGCGTGCGCCACCACGCCTGGCTTATTTATTTTATTTTAAACAGGGTCTCACTAAATTGCTTATAGACTGCCCTGGAACCTGCAATCCTACTTCAGCCTCCCAAGAACTGGAATTACAGGTGTGAGCCACCACACCCAGCTCATGAATTAAGTTTTAAAAAGCAATATGGACACCCAATAATAAAATAAAATTCAAACTCTGTATGTATTTAAGTACATACATTCTCTCTCTCTTTCTCTCTCACTCTCTCACTCTCTCTCTCTATAATAACCCAGAGACCTGGGTGTGGTGGCGCAGGCTTGTAATCCCAATATTTAGGAGGCTGAGACCAGAGGATCATGGTTCAAGGACAGCCTCGGCTACTTAGTGAGGCCCTCTGCAACTCAGTGAGACTCTGATCAAAATAAAGAGTAAAAAATAGGGCTGGGGGTGTAGCTCGGAGGTTGAATGCCCCTGGGTTCCTCCCCCAGTGCCGAAAGAAAGAAAGAAAGAAAGAAAGAAAGAAAGAAAGAAAGAAAGAAAATAACCCAGAGGCTGGCTAGCTTAGTGTTCACTGCCTTTTTTTTTTTTTTTTTTTGGTACTGGGGTTGAATCCAGGGCATTCTACCTCTGGGCTACACCCCTGGTCCTTTTTCTTGTATGAAACAGTAGCTGAACCTGAGATCCTCCTAGCTCAGCCTCCCAAGTACTGGGATTATGGGAGTATGCCATCACACCTGGCTCTTGGTATACACTGAAAAATTAGTTTTTTCATTAAAAATTAAAAGTATTATAACTAAACATTTATCTTTTTAAAAAATTTATATATTACCATTTATGGACCAAATGGATACAAAGGAAATATTTTCTATAACATATCTGGTTACCCAAATATAAACTTGTATTAAAGAACCAGTTTTAAAAGTGTATAAATTAAAGCAGGTGTGGTGGCGCATGCCTGTAATCCCAGGACCTGGGAGGCTGTGACAGACAGAAGGTTTGAGGACAGCCTCAGCCACCTATCGAGACCCTGTTTCAAAATAAATATTTTTATATGGAGGAACTGGGAGTGTAGCTCAGAGGTAGAATGCGCCTGGGTTCAGTCCCCAGCACAAGTAAGTAAACAGTGTTTCAGTGAAACTGAGTATGTAACTCAAAGCTACACAACTCTCCATCAGGGTCTCAGTTTGATGCTGCACTCTCATCTGTCTCCAAGAAGCTCTGCAGGGAACACACATACACGGCACTTTACCAGCAAATGTAATAAAAAGCACAACAGAAAGAAAGCGCCAGCTCTGGCCTGCACCCTTCACACTTCTCTGAGGTTCCCACACCAAGCCTCAGGAGAGGACGAGATGGGTAAGCCAGGCGGGAAAGCTGAGTTGCTTTCCCTATTTCCCACATCTCTTGCTGGCATTAGGAGCTCATTATTTCTAGAGTGTGCACAACGCCAAAAGAGAATAAAATTCAAAGAAACTTAAAAACGGAGTGAGCATAGTGGTGCGTGCCCATAATCCTCAGTAACTGGGAGGCTGAGACGGGAAGATCACAGGTTGGAGGCCAGCCTCGGAGGCTTAGTGAGACTCTTCCAAAACAAAAAAGGACAGAGATGGGGGTGTAGCTCAGAAGCAGAACACCCCCCCCCCAAAATCAACCCTTACTACAAGAAAGAATGAAAGGGAGGGCGGGAGGGAGGGCGGAGAGAAAGGTATGAAAGGTGTGAATGGGATGGAATAGCCTATTTTATTTTCATTATTGTTGCAGGGTACGGGCTAGGGCCCAGGGATTCCATCACAGAGCTTGATCCCCACCCTACTTTCCTCATTTTCATCATACTTAAATATAAAACGTCCCTAAGGAGCTCACTTTTAAAGTTTGGGGCTGCTGTAACTGAGCCATGAGGGCTGTAACCCCAGCAGTGGTAAGCCAATGTAATGGATTTACCTGGGGCACCTGGGTGGTCCCTGGGCGGGGCCTGGGCTTAGATACAGAGCTCTTCCTGCCTGCTCCCTGGCCTGCTTCAGCCTCCATGATGGGAGGAGCGCAGCTCTGTGCTCTGCGGCCAGGCCCTGAGATCCCCGGCCTCACGTGGACGGAGCCCGAAATCCTAAGACGAATCTTTCCTCTAAATTATGTGGTTGGATCATTAGATCGTGGCCGCAAGAATGCAGACTGGGATAGTTTTGAAACAGGGTCTCAGCAGGTTGCGGAGGGCCTCGTTAAGTTGCTGAGGCTAGTAGCATCACGCCTGCAGTCCTCCTGCCTCAGCCTCCCAGGCACTGAATTACAGTGTGTGCCACCGTTCCCAGCTAGCCTACTCTAAAGGTGTGAAGCCTGAGCTCCAGTCTTCCGAGGGTCGGATCACACTCTCGCTTTTATGACTTTGCCATTCCAACGCTTTCTTTCCCTTGCCACCTGCGGAGAGGCGCTGCCAAGACCAAAATATTCTCCAAAGGTAATTCTTGTTGGCAACCTGCCATTTTAAGCCAACATCAGATGAATAATTTGAGAGGTCAATGCTCTTCACACTTAAGAACCAAAGAAGAAATAACCCAGCTTCTGCAGATCTCCCACTTCCGCCGGGTCTCCGTAGCACGATCCATCCGGAGCAGCCAGAGGACTGGCAGGTCTTTTACTGACCTTCTACTCCTGCTCTGCTCCGTGAACAAAGTTCACCCTGCTCCCTCTCACTTCCTTTTCTTATAGTTTCATCAATAACCTCCCTCCTCCATCTAAGAACAAAACAACGAGAAGAATCCCCCAGTGCTAATCACTTGACCTCAGCCCACTCGCTCGCGTCTCTTCTCCTCTGGATATGTAAGTACAGGCCGCTCCTGCTGTCCCGTGTGCATCTCTGCACTAGGGAAGTTCCCAAGCACGCTTCTGTTGCTTACTACCCGGTGAGACGGTTGAAACAAGAGTCCTCTGCGCTATTCCACAACTAAGGTACGAGTAGTGCCCTATCATGTTAGAGCAAAAAAGAGTTCCTTGGTCATAAATGCCAGTGACATTTCTAGGAAACTGCAGTCTATGATGAAGTTTACTCTCGAAAGAAGTTTCGGGCAAAGAAGCAGCACCTAATGTCACACAAATCTTACATTCGTAAGCGCTCGATTTGCTCTTAAAAAGTTTACTGACGTTGGGTATGGTGACGCACGCTTGTAATCCCAACATCTGGGAGGTTGACACACAAGGATGAGGTTTGTGGCCAGCCCCAGCTACTGAGTGAGGCCTTCTGCAACTTAGTGAGACCTTGCTTCAAAATAAAGAATAAAAAAGTAGGGCTGGAGGTGTAGTTCGGAGGTAGAATGCCCCTGGGTTTTTTCAAACCAGCACCAAGAAGAGATTAAAGAAAGTTCAGTGAGTGATATATTTCTTTAATATGCTTGATTTAGAATGAATTACTCTCATAATATAAATTCACTATTGCTATTTTTGGACACAATTATTGGCTGGATATTAATTCCACATGATTAAAGCCCACTTTAAAATAAAATTATGACAGCTTTCTTGACACTGTCCTGGCTCTCCTGAGAAACTCGGGCATGGCATGTACATAAGGCTGATTTGTTTATGGCAGAAGAAGACAATCGACTCAAATGGCCAGTGAAACAAGACACGCCAAGGTCTGACAATGGCCCAGGTCTGAACCAAGCATACCTACTTAGCCTACACAAAATAACATTTCTGCTGTCAAAGAAAGATCACCCAAGAAGGTCCACATTTATAGAAACTCAAATATTGCTGAGAACTGAGCGAGGTGGTCTCGATTCTTCCTATAAAATAAGCTGGGCTTAAAGCACAGTATTCAAAATTACATTGAATAAGCAAAATTTTTTAAAACTTTTTTTTTTCAGAGTATCAATATTATATCCAAAAAAAGGAAATGTCTCTTTTCATAGAAATACAAACTCATTTTAACTGCCAATGAAAACAACCACTAGATGTAATCCCAGCATTCTGGAGGCTGAGACAGGAGGATCACAGTTCTTGGCCAGCCAGCTACTTAGTGAGACCCTCTGCAACTCAGTGAGACCCTGTTTCAAAAAAAAAAAAAAAGAAGAGAAATAGGGCTGGGGGTGTAGCTCAGAGGTAGAATGAATGCCCTGAGTTCCATCCCAACACGGAAAAAAATAAAAATAAAAATAACAACCCACTAGAAAAGTACTCTGTGACTACCGAAGTCTTCATTTTTTAGACCATCTATTAATATACAACACAATCTTCAAATAAAAAATTTAATACCCAGGTGTGGTGGCACATGCCTGTAATTCCAGTACTTGGAAGGCTGAGACAGGAGGATCGCAGTTTCAGGCCAGCCTCGGCAACTTTGCAAGATCCAATTTTCAATTAAAAAGCAAAATAGGGCTGGCGGTGTAACTCGGAGGTAGAATGCCCATTGGGTTCAATCCCCAGTAAAAAAGAAAAACCAAAAACAATTTAATTTAAAAAAATTCCGAGAAGGACCACACCCTGAGAATGCTTCCTGCCTGTCATTCACTTCAGCTTCCCACTTCCATACCCAAGAGAAGCCTTTCTACCACCTCCAGATGTCCTTTTGAAAAACTAAGGCACCATACAAGTAATTACAATTTAGTAGAAATATGGCATGGTCTTAAGTATAACTTACTAGGCCCAATGAAATACATGTACCTTCAGAGAGGTGTCTCTTATTAACACACTGTTGAGATCTCTAACAAGTTTTTATTTAATAAAGCATTCTCTTTTAAGACTCTACTTTTCAAAATGAAATTAACAATAAAACAACAAATACAAAGCTTGTAAATAAAATTTCTAACTTAAAGACAAAAAAAAAAAACCCTTTATTTTCCCTTAGGAGATTAAAATTGTCCCTACATCATGTTAGCCTCCAGCATTACATCCGTATCCAAGTACTGCCAAGTCAGATTTGAAGAGATATTAGGTCAATATTTTATATTACTGATCTGAAGGTTGGAACTGATAGTCATCTTGAAAACCTTTCACTCCAACACAAACATGTTAGTGATCCCCAAGAACTGACAGACACACGTCAATTAACTGAAGCAAAACTGCAAACCCTCTCACATCTGCGTGTATATCTTCAGCATTTACTGCTGCTGGTTTCTACTTTCCACTTTGTCAGGGTTCATCAGCTTGAACCCAGCTTGCCATCACTTTAGCTACTTATTAACCACTTAACCACTGTGGCCAAGATTCACAGGCAGAATTCATTAAAAAAAAAAAGATGGTAACGGAACTCAAGAGATTTTTGTGTTTGCTATCTCTTAGCGCAGATAATCAAAGACTGAAACTTTTAAGTACCACATAGCTAAAGACGAAACACTATAATGTTCTATCACCCAGGTATTTATTCAGAAGCAACGAAAAATCAAAGAGTGGCCATCAAAGATCTAATTTTCCAACCAACGAATCAATGGGTTTGCAGACAAACAATGTAAGAAAACTAAGATTGCCATTTTTTTTCCTGTCAAAATATCCAACACCATATAAGCAGGATACGGTCAACATTATATGATAAACCTTAAGAAATCATGATAATGGCTGGACAGACAGCCTCTCGACTGAAGATCAATCACCACATGCGAATTAGCAAAGAAAAATATCAAAATTTAAAAGCTCACTTTATATAGTATCTTGCACCTTCAAAAGTATATGCTTCTTCCCATCCAGTAGGCAAATCTAAAAAAAAAGTAATTACAATTAGTAGTAATTCAATGGGATAGTGAAATAAGTTTCAATCCATTTTAATTACTCATTTTCATAATTATTGCTATTTTCATTTAGGTAGGTTTCTAACAAAAGTACTGGCAAGAAATTAACAGTAAAGACGGTATCACTTTGGAAAAGATGGTGATTCAAATTTAGAGGCACCAGATAAGTAGCAACATTATTAGAGATTATCTTTTAATAATGAGAGGAAAGGCGCTCTGCTCTGGCATCCAAAAAGCAAAGAGAAGCCTTCTGATTGCAGGTAAAATACCCATCAAAAGTTGGCAACACACACCTAAACTGTGCCTGACAGGCAATGCCTGCCTCTTGTAGGTATGTGTAGTCAAGACCCTATTTTAAAGCTACATAAATGAATCCACGTAGGATGCGTCAACTATGAAGAGGATGAACTTCCTAAGTATTTAATTAGTGGGGAAAAATCTGACACAATACTTCCCTGGGTATGTTTGGGTATGTTTCTATTCCTGTGCATGCATGCATGTGTGTGTGTGTGTTTCTAGGGCCTGAACCCAGGAGTATTCTACCTCCTGACTACACCCCAGATCTCAGATTTTTTTTTTTTTTAATGGAAACAGGGTCCGTCAGGTTGTAGGTTGCAGAGGCTGGGCTGGAACCTGAGATCCTCCCATCTCCGCCTCCCAAGTACTGGGATTAACAGGCGTGCACGCCATCACTCGGCTTTTTGACTTGGATGTGAAGTTTCAAGTCATAAACTTGGGAATGAGTCAGGTGAGCATTATTACAACGCCAAGTGGTTTGGATTTAATCGCTGCTGCCTCTCTGACCCAAGCCGTTGCGGCGTGCACACTCCCAGAGTCCAAGCAAAGTAAATAAAAAAAATAGGAACGTGAAATTGCATCAGAGAATAAGATGACTGTCGTGTGAACGCTACCACATCTATGAAGGTTAAGTAAGGCCCGCATCTGTTACACATAACCAAAATCAGCGTAAAATAACTCCACAGGATGAATAGGTTAAATAATTACAGAACCATGTCGTCTTCGATGAAATTCTCTTGTTACTATCCATAAAAGCAGTCAGGCCCAATACGGACGCCAAGCACCTAGGTGGTATGGTGGAGCCGAAATTGCACAGGGGAGTTTTGTTTAAAAATAAATAACTAAAACGACGGTGTATCAGAAATGCCCTCAAGACGGAACCTCATCGCGCTCGCTACAGCAGACCTTCCCTCTCCTCCACGTTTCTGCAAATCTGGATCCATTAGTCACTTCACCGAACTCCGGCGTTTCGGAGAGAGGAAAAGAAAAAACAGATCTGTTCGACACCCGGCAACTTTGAGGCATCCGCGGGGAATGTCAGAGTCGGGGCAGAGTCCGCGCGGCCGAGGGCTCCGGAGGTCCGGCCGGGCCGGGGTCCTGCGGCCTCGGGCTCCGCGCACCCGGCCGGGGACCCTCGGGCCGACCCCGGCCCCGGCCCGCAAACACAGCCGGACAAAGGCCGGCGGCCGGCTCCGCTCCCGCAGCCCGCAGGCCCGGTCCCGCCCGGCCGGGGTCCAGCGGCCGCCGCCAGGGGGCGAGGCCGGGGGCTCACCTGCGCTGTGCCGCCGGTGCCCGGTGACCACCGCCTCGCCGGTGGCCGGGTGCAGCCAGGTGGTGCTCTGGGCCTCCTCGCTGCGGGAGAGAGGGAGAGAGGTGGACGGAGGGGCCGCGGGAGCCCCCCGCCCGCCCGCCGCCCGCCCGGCCGCCCGCCGCGGCCCCCCGTACTTGATGAAGAAGACGCGGCCGCCGCGGGTGATGCCGTACGCCCAGGAGCGGGGCAGCGCGCACAGCCACTCGGGGCTCAGGTCGGCCGCCATGTCTGCGCCCCGCCGCCGCCGCCGCCGCCGCCGCTCTGCGCTCCGCGGCCGCCCGGGAGGAGGAGGAGGAGGAGGAGGAGGAGGAGGAGGAGGAGGGCGCCGAGCGGAGCCGCCGGCCCGCGCGCCCCCGCCGCCTGCGCGCCCCCGCCGCCCCGGGAAGCGCGCCCCCGCCGCCCCGCGCCGCCCGCCGGGAAGCGCGGCCCCGCGTCCGCCGCGGACACGCCCGCCGCGGACACGCGCCCGCGCGCGAGGGTTCCGGGCCCTTCCGGTCCGCCCTCCGCCCTGCGCGGCCGGGCAGGGTGCCCGCGGGTTTCACGTTTTATGGTTGTTGTTATTTATTTATTTTTATTTATTTTTCGGTACTGGGGATGGAGCCCCGGGGCATTCTACCTCCGAGCTACACCCCCAGCAACTATTCTTTATTCTTTTTTTATTTTATTTGTGGTACTGGGGATGGGACCCAGGGGCATCCTAACGCAGAGCTACACCCCCAGCCCTATTATTTATTTATTTATTTATTTATTTATTTATTTATATCTATTTATTTTCTTTTTTTGCCCTACCGGGGATGGAAACCAGGGACATTCTACCTCCGAGCTATACCCCCAGCTCTATTTTGTATTCTTTATTTTCTTTTTCTTTCTTTCTTTCTTTTTTTTTTTTTTTTTCAATACCCAGAGGCATTCAACCACAGAGCTACAACCCCAGCCCGATATATCTTTAATTCTTTCTTTCTTTCTTTTCTTCTTTTGCGGGACTGGGGATGGAACCCAGGGCATTCTACTTCCGAGCTACACCCCCAGCCCCATGTGTGTGTATATGTAAAATTTCTTTTTTTTCTTCTTTTGTGGTACTGGGGATAGGACCCAGGGGCATTCAACCTCCAAGCTACACCCCATCCCTATGTTTTTTTTAATTCTGTCTTTCTTTCTTCTTTTGCGGTACTGGGGATGGGACCCAGGGGTATTTTACCTCTGAGCTACATCCGCAGCCCTATTTTTTTTTTATTCTTTCTTTTTTTCTTTTCTTTTTTTTTTTTTGAGGTACTGGGCATGGAACCTAGGGGCATTCTACCTCCAAGCTACATCCCCAGCCCTATTGTTCATTCTTTATTTTGAAACAGGGTCTCCCTCAATTTGCAAAGGGCCTCATTAAGTACTAAGACTGGGGATAGAACCCAGGTACATTCTACCTCCAAGTGAAACCACCACCACCACCCTGTTTTATTCTATTTTATTTTTAATGTGAAAAGTGGGTCTTGTTACATTGATGTGAACCTCATTGGGTTGCTGAGATTGACATCTTACCTCTGAAATTCCTGGCTCAGCCTCCCAAGTACTGAAATGACCAGCTTGCGTGGTTTTATTTTATTTTGTCTTGTTTTAGTTTGTTTTGTTTAGGGTACTGGGGATGGACCCAGGGGCATTCTAACTCTGACCAACATCCCCAGCCCTATTTTTAATTCTCATTCCTTCTCTCTCTCTCTCTCTCCCTCTCCCTCTCCCTCTCCCTCTGCGTGTGTGTGTGTGTGTGTGTGTGTGTGTGTGTGTGTGTGTGTGGTACTGGACATTGGACCCAGAGGCATTCTACCACCAAGCTACATCCTCAGCCCCATTTTTAAAAAATTATTCTTTATTTTGAAACAGGGTCTCACTAAGTTGCAGAGGGCCTCACTAAGTAGCTGAGGCTGGCTGTCGACCTGTGATCCTCCTGTCTCAGCCTCCCAAGTGCTGGGATTACAAGGGTGCACCGCCATGCCTGACTCGTTCTTTATTTTGAAACAGGGTCTCCCTGAGTTGCACAGGGCCTGACTGAGTAGCGGAAGCTGGCCACGAACCATGATCCTCCTGTCGCAGTCTCCCAGACATCGTTTTAAAATAGCTGTTTTTGGCCAGCGTGATGGTACACGCTCGTCATCCCAGTACTTGGGAGGCTGAGACAGGAGGGTCACAGGTTTGAGGACAGCCTCAGCTACTTAGTGAGGCCCTCCATAACTCAGTGGGACCCTGTTTCAAAATAAAGAATAAAAAGAATAGGGCTGCGGGTGTAGCTCAGAGGTAGAATGCTCTGTGTTCAATCCCCAGCACTGCAAAAAATTATATTAAATTAAATTGGGCTAGGGGTGTAACTCCAAGGTAGAATGCCCCTGGGTTCTATCCACCCCCCAAAAAAGAGTTTGCCTCCTCCCTCTGCCTTCTTGGTTCTTTGAACAAGGGCAGGTTTCGCTCTAACTGAGATCTTCTTCCTTAGCACCGCCTTAGAGTACTGTGCCTGTTTTTTTACTATTCCTGGCCACCACAACACTTGGAATTGTTTCTGCCCCTGTGCAGGGCGGTGAGCCTTTCCAGAAGGACACGCAGTTCACTTGGAACAGTTCAACGTGGTGCTCTCACGTCTTTTCCTCTCCCGTTTTGGATGCTTCCAAAGCATCTTCCAGTAAACAGTCAAATAATCTTTATCTTTGTATGGGCCCTTGTTTTTATTTTTATTTTGTTTTGTTTTGTTTTGTTTTTGAAACAGGGTCTCACTAAGTTGTTAAGGACCTCGCTGAATTGCTGAAGCTGGCCTCGAACCAGTGATCCTCCTATCTCAGCCCCCCAAGTTCTGGGATTACAGATGTCCACCACCAGGTGTGGCTTCTTTTCCACATTTAAGGAAAGGAAGTCACGGGGGGAAAAAAATCATTGACCTTGAGCAAAGCCATATCCCAACAGGTCAGGTGGGGCCGAGATAAGATGCAGTTTCATTGGATTTTCTCCCAGACTCCGAGTCCCCAAGGCCATTCTGTCTTTGGTAAAAAGAAGCCTGCAATTACTGCTATAATTTTCCTGTCCATCTGCGCATGCAGGGGGAAAAATAACATCTTTTTCGAGTCTCTCCCTTTTGGTGCTTTTGCGTTCTCCTCTTTTGTGCCATTGCTTATTACTTCTTGACATCTTATCTCCTGCCCAGTCTCTGGGGGAAAAAAAATGACTTTTGTTTTTAATCGATGAATAACTACCAGGAAATGTTCCACATTAGCATCTGTGACCGCTGATGTCAAGGAAACTGGGAGCTGTTGAATGTATTGTGCTACTGTGTCCAATCACAAAATCTAACGTGAATCTTTTCAATATCATAATAACTTCTGAAAGCGAGTACTCATTAGCCCGGCTGTAGTGTTGGAAAGCAGGATTGGGTACTGAGAAAACCGTATGCTGTCCTGGGACTTCTTTTAGCTCAGAGTCTTCATTATGACAGGATTCATTTGGACAGGGCATATGTCAAAAGCAATATTCATTTAAGATGTATATATTAAGAAATCACATTCAATGTTCTCTGGCAGTCATCTATAATGTTCAGTAGAATTTGATAATATTTCTCCAGATTTGAGGAAGGCAGCAAATTAAAAAATTAGTGACAAGCCGGGTATGGTGGCGCACGCTTGTAATCCCCGCACTTGGGAGGCTGAGACAGGAGCATCGCACAGGTTCGAAGCCAGCCTCAGCTACTTAGTGAGGTTCTCTGCAACTCAGTGAGACCCTGTTTCCAAAGAAAATATCAAATAGGTCTGGGAGTGTAGCGCAGAGGTAGAAAACCCCTGGGTTCCACCCCCAGTACTAAAAAAAAAAAAAAAATTAGTTTCATATATACAAAGTGAGTCCATTTTCTGAGCCGGGCATGGTGGCACACGCTCATCATTGCAGTGTTTGGGAGGCTGAGACCGGGGGATCACAGTTCACAGACAGCCTCAGCTACTTAGTGAAGCCCTTTGCAACTCAGAGAGACCCTGCTTCAAAATAAAGAATAAAAAATAGGGCTGGGGTGGAGCTTGAGGCAAAATGTCCCTGGGTTCCATCCCCAGTACCGCAAAACAAAAACAAAAAAGTGGGTCCTGGTTTTGATTTGGAATCATAGACAATATGGTTCCCAGATCCCATAAAAGCAGGCTCATATGTTAGAGTATCTGGCACCCTAAATAATTTCAATCTTTAATGAAAGTTTACTTTTTTGCTGAGCCCAGGAGCACACGCCTATAATTACATGACTTGGGAAGCTGAAGCAGGAGGATCAGATTCAAGGCCAGCCTCCCAACTTAGAGAGAGACCCTGCTTCCACATAAAATAGAAAGGGTTGGAGGTGGAGCTCAGAGGTAGAACCCTCCGGGGTTTAATCCCTCATCTCACACACACACACACACACACACACACACACACACACACACACACACACAATTTCCACTACACCCAGCTCACAATTTTTTTTTCTTAAAATGTTCTTCACAGCCAGGCGTGGTGGCGCACGCTTTTAATCCCAGCATTCGGGAGGCTGAGACGGGAGGATCGCGGTTCACAGATAGCCTCAGCTACTTAGTGAGGCCCTCTGCAACTCAGTGAGACCCTGTTTCAAAATAAAGAATAAAAAATAGGGCTGGGCATGTAGCTCGGAGGTAGAATGCCTCTGGGTTCCACCCCCAGTACTGCAAAAAAAAAAAAAAAAGCCTTTTTTCTTTCTTCAAACGCCTTTTCTCTGTACCTGCATCTTTCTGCAGGCCTGCTTTAATCTGTGTCTGTGTGCGTGTGGGTCTCCTTGATTGTTGTGGGTTACCCTCTCCGTCACACACCTCCACAGCCCGAGTCAGTGCTGGCGTGGTGAATGAACTGTATTTTCTTCCAGTGCCTGGACTTCCCAATGTAGTTACTTCTCCAGCACACGCTCCCCTTTTTTTGGTCACCCTATACATCTTAAGTAACTGACTCAGATCTTTTTTTTTTTTTTTTTTTTTTTTGGGGTGGTACTGGGGTTCCTGGAGACCCTTCTACTTCTGGGCTAAACTTCCAGACTATATATATATATATATATATATATATATATATTTTTTTTTTTTTTTTTTTTTTTTTTTTTTTTAATTTGGAAACAAGGTCTCTAAGGTCTCTTAAGCCAGGGTGGCTGGGTTCAAACCTGTGTGATCCTCCTGTTTCCGCCTCCTAAGCTTGGGGATTACAAGCGTGCGCCACCACGCCCGGCATTGACTCAGATCTTAATTCATGTTGAAACTTGGCTTGTATTGTATTTTTTCAGATTTCTATCCTTTGACATTATCCAATCTCTTCTTATATCATGGTCAACCTATCGGAGAAGTATTATCCTAGGTCTATCACAGCCGCTTCGAAAAACCAACCAACCAGCCAACAAACAGGGTCTCACTGAGTTGCAGAGGACCTCACGAAGTTGACGAGGGCCTCACTAAGTAGCTGAGGCTGACTGCTAACTTGAGATCCTCCTGTCTCGGCCTCCCAAGTGCGGGGATTACAAGCGTGCACCGCCACGCCCGGCTCTTTTTCCATATTAGGCTTTGTTATCATTTGGATATGGAGTGACCACAGAATAGCTGCTCACCGGCAGTTCAGCCTGTTCAGAGGCGGTGAGTGGCTGGCGGAGGTGGTCACCAGGAGAGTGAGTGGCTTACACACTGTATCTTGCTGACTCCCATCCTGTTTTGCTCGCTCTGCCTCTGGTCACCTCGTGTTCAACATCAGTCAAACCTTGGTACGGTGAGAGCTCCGCCTTGGAGCCAGCCAACTATGGACTGAACCTCTGAAACCGTGAGCCCAAAGAAGTCTTTCTTTCTTCATATTGTGCTTGTTGGGGTACTTGAAAAAGCTCATGAAAACAGACCTCTGTCCTCAGATCTAGACCATGTGTGTCAAATTTCTTTCGAGACCTATTACTCAACTACTTCAGTGTACCCAAACAAGTCACTCTTCCTCCAGACACTTACAATATCCCATGTATTTCTCCTTTCAGTGTACAGTGCCAGTATTAAGCCAAATACCACATTGGACTCGTAAGAACCATTTTCCCACAACTAGCTGGGAAAATGATAGTTTTGATAAATTTTATTAATTATCCATTAGATATATCACAAAGTTATCTCTTCCTTACTTTCTATACCCTAACATGAGCTCTCAGATTTGCCACAAGAATGATCTTTTTAAAAATGCAAGTCCAGCCAGGCGTGGTGGCCCACGCTTGTAACCCCCTCGCTTGCGAGGCGGAGACACGAGGATCGTGCAGGTTTGAACCCAGCCGCGCTGGCTTAAGAGACCCTGTTTCCAAATAAAAATTTAAAAAAAAAAAAAAAAAAGGTCTGGGAGTGTAGCCTGGAGGTAGAAGGGTTTCCAGGAACCCCAGTACCACCCCCCCCCCCAAAAAAATGCAAGTCTGCCAGATGTGGTGGTAACATACCTGCGACCCTGGTTCCCGGGAAGCTGAGACAAGAGGGCTGAAGGTTCAAGGCCAACCTCAGTAACTTAGTAACACCCTATTTCAAAATTTAAAATAAAAGCCAGGCGTGGAGGCACACGCTTGTAATCCTTGTGCTTGGGAGGGGGAGACAGGAGGATTGTGCAGGTTTGAACCCAGCCGCGCTGGCTTAAGAGACCCTGTTTCCAAATAAAAATATAAAAATAGGTCTGGGAGTGTAGCTCGGAGGTAGAAGGGCTTCCAGGAATCCCAGTACCACAAAAAAAAAAAAAAAAAAAAAAAAAAACCCTCAGCAAAAATTGAAAAAAAAAAATTTTAAAAGGGCCAGAGAGGGGAATAGCTCAGCTGAAGAATGCCCTCAGGTTCAATCCCCAGGACCTGCCCTGGCAAAAAATGCAGATCTCAGCCTCCTGTGATAGTACATGCCTGAAATACCAGTACTTGGGAGATTACGACAGGAGGATCTCGAAGGTTCAAGTGTCGCCTCAGCATCTTAGCAAGACCTTATTTAAAAACAAAACATAATATAGAACTGGAGGTGTAGCTGAGAGGTAAAACACCTGGGAGTTCAACCCCCAGGGTGTGTGCGTGCGTGCCTGTGTGTGTGTGTGTGTGTGTGTGTGTGTGTGTGTGTGTGTGATGCTAATCTGAGCACATTCCTTTCTTGCTTAAAATCCTTTCATGGCTCAAAAATCTTAGAGGATAAAATCGCAAGCCTGTTGCCCGTCATCTCAGGACGGTGCTGATCGGGGTCCAGGAAGCCCACTGTTCTGAGCAAGCCAGACCCTTTCAAGAGCTGGCTACTCTATCTCCCTAGCAAGCCTTAATTCCTGTTTATGCAACAAACTTAGCGCTAAGAACCCATTCCTCATTCCTTTGAACATACCTACCTAATTCTCCCATACTCCCATATCTTCCCTACTGAATTGATAATATTGTCTGTATCTCTTTCTCTCACATAATTCTCCTAAATAAAACACCTTTTTATCCTTATCCCCTAACATTCATAAACACCATTTAAGCAAATAAATATGAGGAATATGAGTACTTAACACTTACACGGTGCTCTCTATTTTGCAGGACACTTTATACGTAATACTTATTTCTGTTTATATTACTGCAACCTGTCACGAGTCATATTTCTATCCTTTCTTGGAGTTAATACTCCCTTGAACTTTCTTTTTTGTGTGTGTGGTAATGGTGATAGAACCCAGGGGCATTCTACCTCTGAGCCACACCCCAACCCTATATTTTTTATTCTTTATTTTGCAGCAGGGTCTCACTGGGTTGCAGAGGGCCTCACTAAGTAGCTGAGGCTGGCCGCCAACCGCGATCTTCCTGTCCCAACCTCCCGAATGCTGGGATGACAAGCACGCGCCACCACGCCCGGCTTCCCTTGAACTTTTTATAGACTATCCTATATAAAAGGGGAAAAGATGGCAGGAGCCCAATAGCAGCATTACAGTGGATGAAAATAGCCGCTTCTATAGCGCGTACCTGGCTTAAAGAAGATTAAGGATTCATAGCTGTTTTGAGTGGAGCATTGAAGACCAAAAAGAATTCAGCATCATAATTAGTTCATTAAAGGGATCTGTGGAGTCTTTCTTTGAAAAGGAATTCTTCCTAGAAGAAGTCATATTGATAATAATAATATCTAGTACCTAGAAATCAAATGCTATAGCTGTTTGAGCCCAGGCAGGAAAAAATCCTAAAGAAACTTATATCACTAAGGATGTGCTCACCTGTTCAGTGACAAAGGTCATTAGGTTTCACGTATATCACCAGCTTCATGCCACTGTATCGAACTAAGATCAATGGATTTGAAAGAGGAAAGCTTTATTTTCGCTTATGACAGTTGGAGGTTCCAGTCTAAGATGGGGCAGATCCTGCGGGGGTGAGGTTGGCCATGGAGAGGTGGCTCAGGTGGTGTCTATCATGAATGAAGAAACAAGAGAAAGATTGGATGGGCCAGGTCCCCAGATTCCCTTGGAGGGCACAACCCCAGGGACCTCGGACCCTCCCAGCAGAACGATGCTGGGCACGGAGCCTTTAATGGGGGGCCGTGGGGGTAACTCATCTAACGAGCTCGAGCCCTCAGCCCAAGGGACAGAGGAAGGAAGATCATTTCCCCCCATCACTTTGCACACTGCATTATTTTACTTTCATATTTTGGATCACCTCTTCCTTAAAACCGTCATTCCCATCTGCCACTCCAGGTTTTTTTGTTGTTGTTGTTTTTGCAGTATTGGGGATGGAACCCAGGGGCATTCTATCTCCAAGCTACATCCCCAGCCCTATTTTTTATTCTTTATTTTAAAAATTAAAAACATTTTTAAAAAATTTTTGTGTGTGTGTCACTGGGGATGGAACCCAGGAGTATTCTACCTCTGAGCTATACCCCCAGTCCTATTTTTTAGTGCCTGCCCCTCTCCCTCCCTCTCAATCAATATCTCTCTCTCTCTCTCTCTCTCTCTCTCTCTCTCTCTCTCTCTCTCCATATATATATATATATATATATATATATATATTTTTTTTTTTTTTTTTTTTTTTTTTTTTTTTTGGTGGGACTGAGGTTCCTGGAAAACCTTCTACCTCCGGGCTACACTCCCAGACCTATTTTATATTTTTATTTGGAAACAGGGTCTCTTAAGCCAGAGAGGCTGGCTTCGAACCTGCGTGATCCTCCTGTCTCCGCCTCCCAAGCACGGGGATTACAAGCGTGCGCCACCACGCCCGGCTAGTCTATATGTTTTTTGAAACAGGGTCTCACTGAGTTGCGAAGGGCCTTGCTAAATAGCTGAGGCTGTCCATGAACCGCCATCCTCCTGTCTCAGCCTCCTGAATGCTGGGATTATAAGCGTGCAGCACCATGCCTGGCTTACACTTTCTTTTAATCAATGTCCTGAGTTTCCAACTCACATGTGATGAAGTCATATGTGTACTTACATAACTAATAATTTACACTAGAATGTCGTTAATTATAATGGATCACAAAATCTAAATTAAGAAAAAATATAACAAAGTGGAGATGTTCACATTATCGTAGGCGCTGTCTTGTGCAGTTTATATCCGATAAACATTTGGCAGTTGAATGAGTCACATGATAACCACGTACAGTGCTGAAGGGTCTCACGGAGGCTTTCTATCCAAGCTCTCTTGTTTTGGATGCATTTTTTTCTTAAAACCAAGTAACTCTAAATGCACTTGTGTCTCTCCGTTAAATTTCTGATCTGAAGAAGGTACATGTTTGACCTAGGAAAAAGTTATGCATAACTACAGCAGGAAATGTGAACCGTTTTAAAAATGAAAAAGAGTCGAAAGAATGCATCCAGTCAGCTTACACTTCACTCTTTACCGTGTGGGGTAACGGAGAAGAAAAGGGGGAGACGGTGCTGTCAGGAGCCTCCTGGAATGAAAGCCTTCCCCACCTGGCTGCTGGAATTTTGTGAGTGTAGACTAAGGCAGTAGCACTGGCTAGGTAGTATGCTATTTTACTTTCTATTGTGACCCAACTTTACCATTTGTATAGAGCGAATAGAATTAATTATGTGTCTTTCTTTCCTTTTTGGTGCTGGGGAGTATGATACCTCTGAGTCATACCCTCAGTCTTTTTAATTTTTTATATTTTGGAACAGGGTCTCACTCTGTTGCTGAGGCTGACCTCTAACTTGTGATCCTCCTGTCTCAGCCTCCCAAGTTCTAGGATTACAGGTGTTCACCACTACATGTGGCTAGCTTTGTATGTTTCTTACTAGGATATTTCAAGAGAGGTTTGTTTTTTTTTTGGCAGTCTTGATCAAAAGATGATTTTTAAATGTTCCTGGCTGTCATAGCACTTATCATTGAGAAAACACAGTTAATTCTAAGTTTGCCAGCAATATTGAGCATGCTTAGAAGATCAGATAATACTATAAATATTGATGAAAATAAAAGATAGACATGTTCATAAGCAATAAGAGAAGTTGGTGCTAAATATTTTGATAGTTGCTAAAGTTCTCTAAATGTTCTTATTCTATAGCACCTTTCTTGCATTTAATGAGCGCCCTTTTATTTTCTGTTAACTTACTCAAACAATTCAGGTAAGAAGCGCTTTCCATGAGTCTGGTATGTAGGGCAAATGCTAGGCTAGGGATGCTGGGGGACAGGCTTGAGACTGTGGCTTTCCAAGTGTTACATAAGGGAAGTTGACGGAGGGGAAGAGGGAAACTCCCTAGTGCACATGGTGGACATTCACAAACATGTCAAAGTCAATGGCTAGGCCAAACATGAGCAGGAGGGAGGGGGAGGGGAGGGGCGGGGATTGGGGAGGGGCTAAATTTAGTGATGCTCTGTTTCAAAACACAAGGAATAAAATATAGGGCTGAGGGTGTAGCTCAGAGGCAGAATGCCCCTGAGTTCAATCCCCAGTACTGCAATAAATAAATAAATAAATAAATGCAAATAAAAATGTTTCCAAATTGTTTTAGTCTATTGCCTGACCAGGCTTTTTGATTAAACATTTTGAAATGTAGCAAAGAACATTAGACTCAGAGATACAAGCCTTAACATCTTGAAATAGCTTGAACTGCTTAGATATAAATGTTTTAAAATAGAGATGGCATTTTTGAGAGTGGAGAAAAAGGGAAGGTAATTTAGATCAGTAGTAATTTACATGCCGTTCCCTCTCTGGGCAGCTTGCGGACTTTTCCCCTCTAGAGCCCATCACTTATTTTTATAATGATTACTCAAAAATAAGCCTGGGGTTGTATGTTTCTCCCCTTTTGAAATGGTTGTATGTAAGAATTTAACTCTATGAAATTATACTTCATTTGGGGATGGAGAGGACTTGCTTTAGAAACATTTTAAGGAAAAGACAAAGAAAAAGATCTATATGATATCAAGTTTCTGATTATCCAAGTAATGCTTAAAAGCTCAATATGATTTTTTTTCTTGCCTTGATCTTTTTTTTTTTCGGTACTAGGGATGGAATCCAGGGGCATTCTACCTCCAAGCTCCACCCCCAGCCCTATTTTCTATTCTTTATTTTTGAAACAGGGTCTCACTGCGTTGCAGAGGGCCTCACTAAGTAGCTGAGGCTGTCCTCGAAGAGTGATCCTCCTGTCTCAGCCTCCCGAATGCTGGGATGACAAGCGTGAGCCACCACATCCGGCTTCAAAATGATGTTCCAAAGTCTTTCTGCTCAGTACCCTCCAGGAAACTGTTTTGCATTATTCTCTCTTTTCGGACCTCGGAAATCTACCATTAGAAAGAACTTTCTCTTTTCCGGTCCTTCATACTTCAGGGCAGTGGCTGTCCAGCTACAGGAGGAAGTGAAGTCCAGCACAATTAGGAAGCAGAATTAGAAGGCCGTGAAGGACAAGACTGAGGTGAGAGGTTAGAAAGAATGTGT
Organism: Muscardinus avellanarius; assembly: GCF_963383645.1. NCBI lineage: Eukaryota > Metazoa > Chordata > Mammalia > Rodentia > Gliridae > Muscardinus > Muscardinus avellanarius. The sequence goes on along the minus strand of NC_137797.1, from coordinate 108,578,087 downwards.
CCTCCAAGGAGAATCGTCAAGGAGCAATTGGAATGCCTCCCCAACCCATCCCAGGTATTTACACACCTAGATTGTAGCCTCCCGGGCGTGGGGGCGCACACCTGTGATCCTAGTGCTTGGGATGGCGGGTTTGAGGACAGCCTCAGCAAAGTCCTGTTTCAAAATAAAAATTAAAAAATAGGGCCGGGTGTGGGGGCCCACGCTTGAAATCCCAGCATTTGGGAGGCTGACACAGGAGGATTGCAGTTCGCAGACATCCTCGGCTACTTAGTGTTGCGGGGGTGAAATGTGCGTGGTGTGTGTGTGTGTGTGTGTGTGTGTGTGTGTGTGTGTGTGTGTGTAGAAGTAATTCCCCCCACCACCACCACACAAACAGACAAACAGAAAAACCGTGGATTCTTGTCCTAAGCTAAGAATAAGTATTCATCGCTTGGACAGCTGCTGAAGACTTAAAGAAGTTTATTAGGAAGATAGAAATACAGAAAATAGAAATACAGCCCCATGCCAAGATGGCATGAGGGGATGACTCGAATGAGTACACCAAAGGGCTTACACGTGGACTTGGCCTTTTATACCCATGACCTCCATCTTGTTTGCGTGACTCTGACATGAACGTCCCTATAAGGTACCTCCCCTAGCAAGGTGTGGTGAGGTGTCTCCTTTCATAGAGGGCAAGGTCAAACCCTGCCCCATCCCCCCTAGATCATGTAGATCTGTCTTTAGAAAGAGGAAGCCCCAGCTCTCCTCTATTGACTTGTTAAGTACTTTGAGCTAGGTTGATTTACATTGGAATAGCTGCCTGTTTTAGGCAGAAACCAAGTCCTTTCTTTACCCATGTCTGCCACCATTCTGACACAACTATTTTGAAATATACCAATTATTTTCTTTTGAAATATATTAATAATCAGAGCTTTCCCAAATCTTCCTAGGTCATTCCCAATACTGGCACACTTAGTCCCTTTGCAACTTGGTGAAACCCTGTTTCAAATAAAGAATAAAAAGTAGGGCTGGGGGTGTAGCTCAGAGGTAAAATATCCCTGGGTTCTATCCCCAGTACTGCAATAAATAAATAAATAATAAATTAAAAATTAAAAAGAGAGGTGGGTGTGGTGGTGCACCCTTGTAATCCCAGTACTTGGGAGGCTGAGACCGAAGGATCACAGGTTCGAAGCCAGCCTCAACAGCTTAGTGAGGCTGTCAGCAACTTAGTGAGACCCTGTTTCCAAATAAATATAAAATAGGTCTGGAGGTGTAGCTCAGAAGTGGAATGCCCCTGGGTTCCATCCCCAGTACCCTCCCCCGGCCCCCTCCACACAAAGATAAAAAATAGGGCTGAGGGTGTAGCTTAGAGGCAGAATGCCCCTGGGTTCAATCCCCAGTACTGAAAAAAATAAAATAAAATAAAATAAAATTGAAACCTGGTGTGGAGTGCCTCAGGAAGCACTCACAGGATAGGAACTGCTGTGGCTTGAATTGGCCTCATTTTTTTGTTTGCATCTTCATTTATTCATGGATGAGGACGCAGAGGCAGGACCAGATCCGCAGTCTGCAGGATGCTGTGCAGTATGAACACGCGGGCCCCTCGCTCAAGGCTAGCAGGTGCTTCAGGATGGGGACCACAGAGGGACCACACCGGCCTCGTGGCCCAAACATGGGCTGGTTGGTTAGGTGCAGAGCTGGCCTCCGGATTCCTCCCTTGTTTAGTTTTTCTTTCCTTTCTTTTTCTCTTTTATTCCTTTGTATTCACTTTATGTTTTGAGCCGAAGAATATATATACAGTTCATGTTTTGAGCAGAAGAGTTATATGCAGAGGTGGGCGCTGGATTAGGACCTGGGGAAAGGGTTACAGGACGCGATTCCCTTACGTGCTAGTTAAGCAGTGGGTACAGGAAGAAAAAACAACTCGAGACATAAACAACGCAAATCGTGCTAAGGGCTTTGAGGAACACGGAGCTCACGCACCACCATTAAGGGTTAGGTCGGCAAAACTTTTTCTGGAGGGCAACTTGGCCGTAAGAGACAAACGTCTCAAAATGAGTGTGCCCTTCAGCCCAGAAATAACCCTTCTTAGAATTTCTCCTAAGGAGAGAATAAAAAGTATGAGCAAAGTTATGAGTATAGTCTTTCTCCACAGGGATTTTTTTCTCATAAATACTCAAGGATTTGGGTTTTGTTAGGCATATTTTGATATGCCAATGTTTGTAAACAACGCGTAATCATTACAATGTGGTTATTTTGTTTTTGTGGTGCTGGGGATTGAAGCCATTCTACCTCTGAACCCACCCCCAGCCCTATTTTTTACTCTCTATTTTGAAACAGGGTCTCACTGAGTTGCAGAGGGCCTCACTAAGTAACTGAGGCTGGCCATGAACCGCGATCCTCCTGTCTCAGCCTCCCAAATGCTGGGGTTACAAGCGTGCGTCACCACGCCCGGCTTGGCTCTTGATTTTAAATGTGCATTATCTTTCACCTTTCTAAGCATATATGTCAATTTTACCTGTATGTGTTTTTCAAATGTGAGATGATTCAGTTCTTTCAATTCCTTAGGAATCAGAGCCAGACTACCAAACACTCTGCAGCCAGGTGTTGGTAACCAAAGCTAACCTGAGTTCTTAATACACCAATTAAGGACAGCCAGGGTGGTGCACATTTGTAATCCCAGTACTTGGGAGGCTGAGACCAGCCTCGGCAACTTAGAGAGGCCCTGTTTCAAAATAAAGAATAAAAAATAGGGCTAGGGGCGGAGCTCGGAGGCGGAATGCCCCTGGGTTCCATCTCCAGTACCACACATGCAAAAAAAAGTCAATGAAAAAGATGCCTCAGCTGTCCAGTATGCATCCATTCAAGGGTAAGTGACTACGCGCTGTCAGCACCTCGCTGGCCCAGGGTTCAGAAGACTGCTGGTGTAGTTCGGGTACTACCTCAGTGTTTGGGGAATACCGCTGACCAGTCATCTCCATGTTGTAATTTGAGAGTTAGTGTCCAGAATCAATCGATCGATCGATCAATCAATGAATTGATCAATCAATTCTTTTATTACCTTGCCATTTGTTCTTTATTTCATTCTTTCCATCATTTATAAGTCAATCTAACACTTATTTATTGAACACCCACATTGGGCCAGCCACCGTGCCGGGCCCTACAGCGTCCTTGCAGGCTTCCTCCGTCTAGACATGAGTAATCTGAAAGCCTTATTTACCAGTTAGACTTACCCCGACGCCGTCCCACAAAAATGACCACCGGTGTCGCTGGGTCCGTCTTACTTTATTGGAAAGGAGAAGAGCTTCTCTGTGCAGCTTGGTCTGGTCTAGACACGAAAGAAAGAACTTTTCTTTCCCATTCCCTGTCTCCAGGACCTTTTTTCCCTTTAGAAAAGTTAGAAATGAGCCTGGCGTGGTGGCGCACGCTTGTAATCCCAGCACTTGGGAGGCTGAGACAGGAGGATCACAGTTCTCAGCCAGCCTCAGCTATTTAGTGAGGCCCTTTGCAACTCAGTGAGACCCTGTTTCAAAAATAAAAATACTAAAAAACTAGGGCTGGGGGTGTAGTTCAGAGGTAGAATACCCTTGGGTTCCATCCCCAGTATCTAAAAAAATAAAAAAATAAAAAAATAAATAGGGTTCTGGGTGTCACTTGGAGGTAGAATGCCCCTAAGTTTCATCCCAGTACTGCAAAAGTAAGTAAGTAAGTAAGTAAGTAAGTAAATAAATAAATAAATATGCTGGTATTGGAAAATTGCTTTGGTGTTAATTGAAAAAATGTAAAAAGTAGCTGGGCCTGGGTGCTGCACAGGCACTTGGACAGGAAGGAGAGGCAGCTGTTACAGTGCAGTTTCCCTCACCACAAGTGATTACCAAGTACACAAAAGAGTTGTAGCCCAGGGCCTTCATATTTTAAAGACAAGTTTACATAATAAATAACTTCTAGCAGACAGGCCTTCATCAAAGAGAGTGTCTACCATGTGACCCCTGACTTTGTTAACCAAGTAACACATCTTGGTCGTCACAAAGGCTTACACTAGAGATGATGGATGGGCCCACACCTGCATCAGGTCAGGAGCAGATAAAAGGACTTTTGGTCTAACCGGATGGGAGAGTGAATCCTTATAATCATACCAAAGGCTTGCACCAGAGATAATGGGCGGGCCCACACCTGCATCAGCTCAGGGCCAGATGGAAAGACTATTGGTTAAGCAGGATGGGGGTGTGTGTGTGGGGTGGGGGATGAATCCTTATAAAAACTGGTCTATGTTCAAAAACTTCAGTGTCTTCTTTTCTTTTCTTTTCTTTTCTTTTTTGTGGGGCTGGGGATGGAACCCAGGGGCATTTGACCTCCGAGCTACAACCCCTGCCCTATTTTTTATCCTTTATTTTGAAACTGGGTCTCACTGAGTTGCTGAGGGCCTCACTAAGTAGCTGAGGCTGGCCGCAAACCACGATCCTCCAGGTCTCAGCCTCCCGAATGCCGGGATGACAAGCGTGCGCCACCGTGCCCGGCTCCAGTGTCTTATTTTCAAGGCACTCCACCGCATCCCTCTGAGGCAGTACTTTATTGTTCTGACCCTTCTTTCTATCTTGTAACAATAAAGTTTGCTTAAGCTTGCAGTAGTATAGTTCTGGCTATATTTTCTAAACTAGCTAAGAACAAAAACTCACGTCGACATCTCAAACTGTTACAAGAAATACTCTTTTTGTGTTTGTCTTCTAACACTTCAAATACTAAGCATTACCAATACAACGGGGCTGCTGTTCTTCAAATGATCCCCTCTTCCAAAATTAATTCTTCCTTCTCTCTGACCAAAGAAACATATTTTTTCTTTTTTTCTTTTTTTTGGTACTGGGGATGGAACCTAGGGGCTTTCTACCTCTGGTCTACACTTCCAGACCTATTTTATATTTTATTTGGAAACAGGGTCTCACTAAGTTGCTGAGAGCCTCGCTAAGTAGCTGAGGCTGGCTTCGAACCTGTGCAATCCTCCTGTCTCAGCCTCCCAAACGCTGGGATTATAAGCGTGCGCCACCACCCCGACCACAGGAACATTTTCAAAGATGGCTACCAACTAAATGGTTTCTTATAGTTCATGTTAAGATACGCATCACTGATAAACCTCCTAAAACTCTAAGAAGAGATCATTTACTAATAAAAGGAACATTCAGTAGATACAATAGTGCCTGCCTATAATTCCAACTACCCAGAGGCTAAGGCAGGAGGCTCACAAGTTGGGGGCCAGCCTCGGCAACTTAGTGAAATTTTGTCTTAAAAAATAGGAGGAGGCCTGGGAGTATAAAGCATCCCTGGGTTCAATCCCCTATATGGCAAATAAAAATGGTAAAATTAGAATACAAGAACATTCTGTTGGCTAAGTTTCAGGCAGGGGGTAGGTGTTTTGGGGTTCCCTTTTATTACTTATTTTCTTGAAACAGGGTCTAAGTTGCACAGGCTGGCCTAACCCGCGAGGCTCCTGCCTCAGCCTCTCAAGGGCTGGGATCATGGGAGTGTGCTGCCACAGCAGGCTGAGATGGTTCTGAGATGGTTAAGGATCTGTCCCCAACCCATATCTCATATTAATTTAATATGCACCCCGCATGACTCTGGGCTGTGATTCATAGCAAGCCCAGAAGGGTGTTGTTGGCTTCCCTCTCTCCAAGGCTTCTTTTAAAATGCAAACACTTTAAGTGTGAATAGCACTTCCAGCCAATTTGCACTGGAGTGTCAGGGAATTTTATGATTGCCTTTTTTTCTTCTTTCAGAAGAAACTTCAGGAGGGAGGTTAGGGAAGGGGAGGAAGGGGGGAAGGAAAGAGACAAGGAGAAAGACAGGAGGGATAAGCATGATTGGAATATCCCCCCAGCACTGGCCGAGTGTGGCGGTGCACACGTGTCATCCCAGTACTTGGGAGGCTGAGATAGGAGGATCTCAGGCTCACAGCCAGCCTCAGCTACGTAATGAGACCCTGTTTCAAAATAAATAAAAATAGGGCTAGGGGTGTAGAATGCCCCTGGGTTCCGTCCCCGGTACCATACACACGCAAAACAAGTTATCCCAACAAGTTAACTTTGCTAATACAGTAGCAATGCACTGAGATTATTTTATTATAATTTCAGCCTGTAATCCTAGTACTTGGGAGGCTGAGACAGGAGGATCGCACAGGTTCGAAGCCAGCCTCAACTACCTAGTGAGGTTCTCAGCAACTTAGTGAGACCCTGTTTCAAAATAAAATATAAAATAGGTCTGGGAATATAGCCCGAAGATAGAAAGGCCCTGGGTTTCATTCCCAGTACCACACACACAAAAGTTAGATTTTTTTCTCCTAACAAACATTTAAAAAAAATTAACCTCGAAGGGCTGGGCGTCTTCCTAAGTGATAGAGTGTGTGCTTAACAGATGAGGCCCTGGGTTTAATCTTCAGCACCAAGAAGGAAAGAAAGAAAGAGAAAGAAAGAAAGAAAGAAAGAAAGAAAGAAAGAAAGAAAGAAAGAAAATTAATTAATCCTCTCATAATAGGCCATTATATTTTTTATTGATTTTGACCATTCATAGTATTTTTTTTATGATGATGTGATCTATTTATGCAGTTGTAGCTGGTGACGTTATTTATTTATTTATTTATTTACTTATTACCTGTCACTTAAGTGGTAATAACTATGCACAGGGTAAGATCATCCACATTATCAATGCCTAGAGCTCTGGTTGCTGAGAGTCGCGGTGCCTTCATTTGCTCGGGGCGAGATGTGAACAGCAGGTGTGGAGAAGGAAACGACTTGGATCGCGTGGCCGGGGTTGAGGACCGTGACTTGGGGTAAAATCCCAGTCCCGCCGGCTACTGGCTGTGATGCCTAAGGTATCTCATAACCTCTCATAGCCTTGGTTTCTACAAAGCAGAGATAAATATGCTTATCCTGGCCTCCTGCCAGGACCATTAATCAAATGAGATAGTGCATGTGAAAGTGTTCCATAAACTATAAAATATTTCACAAACAGAAGCGCTCCTTATTGCTGCCCACTGAAAGATGCTTCTAAATCATATTAATATACAAGACAAATATCTTTGCTAGATTAACATTTATTAGCGTTAAAGGTGCACACTATAAAGATAGAATTAGTCAAGAAAAAAAAAATCTTGAACTAGATATCCCTATAGGTGCTATCTTTAAGGACAAAAGTATTACTTATTACTATATCTTTTCAATGTATAATTTGAGATGAGCCGACACACAGGAGGCTTGGGGAAAATATAAGGCATAACAGTACCACCAAAACATGGGTATCAAAGCCCTCGTGGTATACATCTTTAAAATGTTTTGTGCCTTTAAAAGTGGGACCCTACAAAGAAGCCTCTCCTGTCCCATTTCCATGTTTATGCCCTTTACTCTAATTTTGTTGGAATCTCCAGGAAGAAAGAAAAGTGACACTGTCAGGACATCCCTCAGGTCACACAGAAACTTGATGATTAATATATGCTCGCTTTGAACGTCATTCTCCCCACAACCAGAAAGCCTCCTCATTCAGGGAACATGAGAGATAGAGCTTCCTCACAAAATGGCGGAGAAGTGAAAGGTTGCCTATGGCTGAAAACGTCGTTCTTCTTGTAATGCGTAGACAATATATTGGTACTGTCAAGAGTGATTTTCATTTCCTACCTGGGGCATGATAGACCTAGGTACCTGACAGATGATTTTTTTTTTTTTTTGCATTTTACATTATAAATGATTATTGAGTGAAAACATTGACTGTAGTTAATTGAATTATTATATTCTCAAGATTAACATTGAGCCAGGCATGGTAGCACACACTTGTAATACCAGTACTTGGGAGGCTGAGACAGGATGCTCACAGGGTCTTCGCCAGCCTTTGCTACTTAGTGAGGTCCTCCATAATGTCGTGAGAACCTGTTTCAAAATAAAGAATAAAAAATAGGACTGGAGGTGTAGCTCAGAGGTAGAAGGCCCCTGGGTTAAATTATTCCCAGTATTCCAAAAAAAAAGACCAATCTCTTTTTGTTAATTACCCATTTAACCACATAAAAATGATTACAAGGACTTTAACCTTGAGATTGTTTCTGGATGCAATTCCTCAAAATAAAGTTGCCGCTGAGCAGAATAAATATTGTTTAATCACACACTTGCTAACTATTTTATTTGAAGAATGCTTGTCAATATCCATTTTGAATATTAATGAGGCAATATCTATGTCCTCCTTTATATGAATGATTATTTATTTATTTTTGTGGTACTGAGATTGAACTCAGGGGCATTCTGACTCTGAGCTGTACTCCCAGCCCTATTTGTGTGTGTGTGTGTGTGTGATATTAGGAGTTGAACCCAGGGGCATTCTAACTCTGAGCTACACCCTCAGTCCTCTTTTCATTCTTTATTTTGAAACAGGGTCTCACTGAGTTGCAGAGGGCCTCACTAAGTAGCTGAGGCTGGCTGCGAACCACGATCCTCCTGTCTCAGCCTCCCAAAAGCTGGGATTACAAGCGTGTGCCATCACGCCTGCAATATACTCCCAGTCCCTAAAAAAAAAATTTTTTTTATATTAAAACGTGGTCCCCCTAAGTTGCTGAGGCTGGCCTCAAACCTATGACCACCCTATCTTAGCCTTCTAAGTACTAAGCTTATAGGTGGGTGCCACCACACCTGGCATACAATGTTATTCTTAATTATTTGAGATGTTAAAGTCAGTTTGAATTCATTTCTAAGGGGACTGAGTTGAATTTCGACTTTGTTCTGTTTAGTTAGAATTGATCCACACTTACACAGGAAAAAAACAAGCAACAATAACAACAACAATAAAAAAAAAACACCCTAAAAAACAAAAAACAAAAACCAAGCCAGGTCTTTCCAGGCAAGATTTGTGTTCACAAGTTGTGGAACGACTGCTTATTTTAACCCGTGAGGTTCCTCCTGGGGTGCTGAGCTTTTAAAGGAAGACAAACTGTGGGCAGTTTAGACGCAGAAAATGAGTCATAAAGGCACAACTTAGGAAGGGTGGCGTTGCATCGAGGGGTTAGCTTTAATGTGAAATCGAGCTCCGGGTATTATTCAGCTTCTGTGGGAGCGGTAGATCTTAGAGTTGGCTCACTTGAATTAGTTAATCCATCAGGTTTTCCCAAACAGTACCGCCCAGTCGGCCGGGGCTCCTGATTTCACGAACTTTTAGTTGGTGGTATTTTATCTCGCCCTATTCCTCCCTGTCTTGACCCAGGTTTATAGAAAGCTGTCCCTGTGAGTAGTGTCAATTTTCTCTCCTTCTGCCCGAGGAGTTTATCTGTTCTCTGCTGCCTTGCTCTGTGCCTGGCCTCTTGCTTGCGTCCCGGGTTTCTGCCTAACTGGTTGGAGGAATGCTCGCCGGCTGTCCTTTGTTTAATCAGGTCCAGGTCATGGGAACGGGGCTGGGACTCCAAGGGTGACCTGCCCTCTTTAGGCTCAGGCGGCCCAGAGAGGAGCTTCCCACTAGGAAGCCACCGCATCCTGTCTTAGGGCAGGAGACAAGGAGCCTGAGAAATCACTCTGGGGGAAAAAATCTGGAAATTAAGCTGAAAATAAAGGAAGTTGCAAGAGGAGTCCACTGAAACCAACCAACCAACCCGCCACGCTTGACAGGCCATTGCAATAGCTACATACCTTACCTCAACTGTCGCCTTCGTTAAAATGAATAATTATATATATATAATAAAAAAATATATATTTTTTCTGCTTCTGCTTTATAAGAAATCACATTCAGCCAGGCATGGTGGCGGACGCCTGTAATCCTAACACTTGGGACAGGAGGACTTAAGGTTTGGGGACAACCTCAGCTACTTAGTGAGGCCTTCAGCAACCTAGTGAGACTCTGTTTCAAAACAAAACAAAAATAAAATAAAATAAAATAAAATAAAATAAAATAAAAAGGGCTGGGGATGTAGCTAGGGGTAGAATGCTCCTGAGCTCAATTCCCAGTACCACCACGACTATAGGTTTTGTATGTCAGTCAAATCTTTTCCATTAAAATCTTTTTCATAAAGTTTTACTAAATTGAGTTTTAGATTATAAGTATTAATTCATTCATCAAAATAAAATTTCTCTAGCAGAGAAATAGATACAACCTTAAAAAACTTACATTAAGCTGGGCATGGTGGCACATGCCTGTAATGCCAGTATATTTGGGAGGCTGAGACAGGAGGATCGCACAGGTTCAAAGCCACTGTCAGCTACTTAGTGAGGCTCTCAGCAACTTAGTGAGACCCTGTTAAAAAAAAAAAGAAAGATAAAATAGGGCCTAGAAGTGTAGCTTAGAGGTATGTTCCTGGGCTCAGTCTCCAATACCACATGTAAAAACAAACAAACAAACACATATATACACACACACACACACACACACACGAACAAAATAAAACAAAACCCCCTACATTAAGCCAAGCCTGGTGACCCAGGCCTCTACTCCCAGTACTTGGGAGGCCAAGGCAGGTTCGAGCCCAGGTTCGAGCCCAGCCTCAGCAACTTAGCAAGACCCTGTTTCAAAGTATAAATAAATAAATAAATAAATAAATAAATAAATAAAGTGGGGCTGAAAGTGTAGCTCAGAGGTAGAATGGCCCTGGATTCCATCCTCAGTATGAAACTAAATCAAATAAAAACCAAACCAAACCAAACAAATGAGAAAAAAACCCTCCCATCATAATACAGGGAACACTTTGACATTGTCCAGAGCTTTCTCTGGATGCTGGGAGTAAAGGCAGAGCATTTGGTTAATGGCAGACACGGCAGCTGTACTGTCACTGTGCCAGTATTGGCAGCAAACCTTAGTTGACTTGGAAAACCCCCCCAGCATCATTTACACCTAACATCAGCTTTGCTCACGTACACCGTGGACTTGGGAAGCCCCTAGATGTCCTCTGCCTCCCGTATCTCAGCACGCCAATGAGGCTTTATAAAAACACTACCCAAGAGCCAGGCAAGGTGGTGCATGCTTGTAATCCTAGTACTTGGGAGGCTGAGTCAGGAGAAATGCAGGTTGGAAGCCAGCCTCAGCAACTTAGTGAGATCCTGTTTCAAAGTAAAAAATAAAATCAGGCTGGGGTGTAGCTTGGGGGTAGAATGCCTCTGGGCTCAAACCCCGATATAGAAAAAAAAAAGAAGCTTCCTGTTTATTTCTCTTTTTTTCCCTGCAAGCTTTATCCTCCAGGGTGATTTGCTGACCCCCAGATAGGCCCAAAGGCACAGAAAGGTAATAATTAGAGCAGATGTTAACGTGTAGACAAGGACACCAGCACTGGCAGCGGGACGTGGTGACGCAAGCTTGTAATTCCAGTACTTGAGAGGCTGAGACAGGAGGATTGCAGTTTGAGGACAGCCTCAGCTACTTAGTGAGACCCTTTGCAACTCAGTGAGACCCTGTTTCAAAATACAGAATAAAAAATAGGGCTGGGGTGTAGTTCAGAGGTAAAATGCCCCTGGGTTCCATCCCCAGAACCGCATTAAATAAAAACATTAAATAAAAACAAAAACAAACACCACCAGGAACAAAAACACTGGAAGTATGGTTGTAGTGTTTGGCTGTAATGGTTTTAAATATGCTTACTTCTGTTTCTCCCAAAATACTATTAAGCTAAATGTTGCCATCCACACAGGCTCCCTGATGACTGACTTACAAACCCAACTGGAACACAGTGTTTGGAAAATCTGGTCTTTATTGGGCAATGCAGTGGTGGTGCGGTGGCACTGTGGTGAGAAAGGTGGTTCTCATAACATTGTCCTGAGAGTTCAGTGGAGAGGGGGGAAAGAGAGCTTGTGTGTCCTTATCATGTTTATGTAATAAAATTCTTTTTTCTGTTCTAAAAAAATTGTGCAATAGAAAGGAGTCATAGAGCTTTCAAAGACTGCAATACCCGGGACACGCATGTCACTTCTGTGCGGAGTTACCTGTTCAGACAAGTCCTTACTGTCCCTGGTTACTTATCAGAAGTTTAAGTATAATTACAGTGAAGACTTTAAGCGCTTAGCAACACTCATATATAGCATTTGTATAATTACATTTCCTTGGTAGGAAAAAAGTAGAACAATACGGTTTGCTTCAGAGCTAGCAACATGCATATAAAACACACGGCGTTTGCTAAGATCCTGTTTCCAAGGGTTCGTTTTTAGCTGGAAAGGAATCCACTTTTGCAATAAAAACCTGGTTTTCTCACTCTGGTGCCGATATATAAAATAGCAATGGGAAAACTGGAGGTATCGGAATAGACGCCTGTCAACTGTCGGGGTGTAAGGTGGCGGTTGCACAGAAGCTCATAGGGAGACTGAAAGTACAGCGAGCTTGTTGAAAATGTACCTACATCTTTCCCTCCTCATTTGGCAACATTACAAGGATAAATATCTTCAATCGTCTCTCCTCCTCTGACTTTGACTGGATTGGTGAAGGCTTTTTGTATTGAGTACTTATACAAAACAAGTAGACCAAATAATTCAAGATCGCTGGCGTATTTCAGGACCCAACATTCAAAGGAAGGGGAGCAAAGTCCGCAGGAGCCGGCTTTCTCCCTGACTAACCAGCCGCACCCTTGGGAGCGGACAAAGTTCAATAGGTGAGCCAGTCCAACCTTCCGGAAAGCCATGACTCACAGGCTTTTAATTTTTTTTTTTCCCAGTGACTCTTTGGCCAACAATATGCCACCTACCCCATTCCCTTCCCTAAACCATTTCTCCAAAGGAGATTTTTTTTTTTTTTTTTTGTACTGGAGATTGAACCCAGGGGCATTCTACCTCTGAGCTACACCCCCAGCCCTACTTTTTATTCTTTATTTTGAAACAGGGTCTCACTGAGTTGCAAAGGGCCTCGCTAAGTAGCTGAGGCTGGCTTTGAGCCTATGCGATTCTCCTGTCTCAGCTTCCCAAATGCTGGAATTACAAGTGTGAGCTACCATGCCTGGCTCCTGTTTTTTTTTTTTTTTTTTTTTTTTTTTTTTTAAGATAGCATTTTGAGCTGGGTGTGGTGGCACATGCCCCATAGGGATTGCAGGCTCTTGGCCAGCCTCAGCAACTTAGTGAGACCCTGTTTCAATGTAAAGAATGAAAAATAGGGCTGGAGCCAGGCGTAGTGGTGCAAATTTGTAAACCCCGTGCTTGAGAGGCAGAGAAAGGAGGATTGTGCAGGTTCGAAGCCAGCCTCGCTGACTTAAGAGACCCTGTTTCCAAATAAAATAGGTCTGGGAGTGTATTCTGGAGGTAGAAGGGTTCTATCCCCAGTACCACTAAAAAGAAAAAAAAAAAAAAAATAGGGCTGGAATGTAGCTCATAGCTAGAATGCCCCTGGGTTTACTCTCCAGTGCTGCAAAAGAAAAAAGAAAACAGAGAGACCTTGTAGCAAAATAAAAATAAAATAGGACTGGGGGTTTAGTTTAGAGGCAGAATACCTCTGGGTTCAATCTCCAGGAAACACACACACACACACACACACACACACACACACACACATTATTGCAGAGGTAATCTAGGTTTATGGACCCCATTTTCTTTTAGTACTGGGGATTGAATCCAGGGGCATTCTACCTCTGAACTATACCTCCAGCCCTATTTTATTTTTCATTTTGAAACAAGGTCTCACTAAGTTGCTGAGGGTCTTGTTAAGTTGCTGATGCTGGCCTTGAACCTGAGATCCTCCTGCCTCTGCCTCTCAAGCACTGGGATGACAGGCTTGAGCCACTGGGCCCCGCTCTTAGAAGCTATTTGATGAGTCAACTGGGCTCTGCTATCTCTAGCTGAGTTTGAATTAGGGGCTGGAAATATGGCTCTTGCAAGAGAAAAGAGGCACTTTTGCTAGAGAAGATTAAGGGGATTTTGCAAACAGGCCAGCCAACTGAGGCCCAAAGAGTCCCCGGGAGGTTCCCAGTGAAAAGGCGAGCCACTCCGGGTCCCAGGGTGAGCAACTCAAGGCAATGTTCATGCTCTGCTTTTCTCTATCATAAACATTTGCAGCTTCTTGAAGCCTTAGCGAAGTGTGATACAACATTGGTATGCCGTGCTTCCTGAATGCAAGATGAGGGAAATCACTTCTGCGCGCGGAAAGAGGCTGGGTGTGCACTTTGGGGAGACCCAGAAGCCTGGCTGGGCTCTGTAGCACGGCAGCCTGAAGCCGCAGCCCCGAAGGAGCCGACCCCAGAGACTCAGGATGGATTTGTGAAAGCCAGGATTTGCCTAGCGGCTGTCTTCACGAGGTCTGAGCTGGGGCCGGCCGCCCTGCGGTCCCTTGGATAAAGGCTCCGAGCCTTCTCATTTAGACAGTAAGGAGAAGGCTGTCCCAGAAAGGCCAGAGAAGTTGTCATAGAATTCATATAAGAAATTAAATCCTCTGCTGTCCTAAGGAACTCATATCTGATAGTAATGTTACAAGCTTATGTCAAATGATTCCAGAACAACTTAGAGAATAAAGAGAGACATATTTATTTATTGATTTATTTATCTATCTATCTATCTATCTATCTATCTATCTATTTATTTTGCAGTACTGGGGATGGGACCCAGGGGCATTCTATTTCTGAATTACACCCCAGACACTCATACACATTGACACAAACACAATAGTTCCAACTATCTGATATCTTTAGACTCTTAATTAGGGATGAAGTCTGCACAGAGAAGTTGTCTTTGGCACTATGCACTTACTGTGGCTAGGGTAAAAACTGGCTTTCATGTTCTGCCAGTTTTATTTTATTTTTATTATATATATATATTTAAATACATATAAATATATATATATATATTTAACTTTTTATTGGTACACTGTAGTCATACATCTTAATGGGGTACAAGATGGTGGAGGCATACATGCACACATCACCCAATTACCCTTTCCCCAGTTCCCACCTCATTCCCGCCCCCCCTCCTTCTCATGTTTGGCTTAGTGATTGGCTTTGATATGTTTGTGAATGTACATCAGGTACATTAGGGAGTTTCCCTCTCCCCCTCCCTCCCCCTCAGGTCGCCTTATTTTCTCATCTGTAGTATCCCCTTCTTCATCTAGAGTTCCTCCTATGATGCATTTTTCTCTATAGCTTTCTCATATTAGGGAGAACATCTGATTTCTTCTTTTTTGTGACTGACTAATCTCACTTAGCATGATGTTCTCCATTTCCCTGCAAATGATGTAATTGTGTTTTTCTTTATGACTGAGTAAAATTCCATGGTGTACATATCCCACAGTTTTGTAATCCATTCATCTGTTGATGGACATCTTGGCTGGTTCCATAGTTTGGCTATGGTGAATTGTGCAGCTATGAACATAGATACACATGCATTGGTTTGGTAGTTTGGTTTCCTTTCTTTTGGGTAGATACCCAGAAGTGGTATTGCTGGATCATATGGTAAGTTTGTTCCCATTCTTCTGAGGATCCTCCATACTGTTTTCCAAAGTGGTTGCACTAATTTGCAATCCCACCAACAATGTTTTAGAGTTCTCACTTCTCACTTCTCCACATCCTCGCCAGCATTTGTTGTTGTTTGTGTTTTTAATGATTGCCGTTCTAGTTGGAGTTAGGTGAAATCTCAGGGTAGTTTTGATTTGCATCTCTCTGATTGCTAATCTTCTTATGTGGGTACTCAGTGCTATGAATTTTCCTCTTAATAATGCCTTCAAGATGTCCCAGAGGTATTGATATGTTGTATCTCTATTTTCTTTTGTTTCCAGAAATTTCTTGATTTCACCCCTTCTTTCTTGTATGACCCATTCTTCATTCAGCAGTGTGGTGTTCAGGCCTCACATGTTTATGTAGTTTCTCTGGGGCTTCTTATAGTTGATTTCTAGTTTCATTCTATTTGGTCTGAAAAGACCCAGGGAAGTATGTCACATGTTTTGAATTTGCTAGTGCTCACTTTGTGGCCCAGTATATGATCTATTTTGGAGAAGGTTCCATGATCAGCTGAGAAAAATATGAACTCTGCTGTAGTTGGGTGGAATATTCTATATGTGTCTAACAGGTCCATTTGGTTGATGGTGATCTTTAGGTCTGAGGCATCTTTACTGACCTTTTGTCTAGAAAATTTGTCTAACAGTGTGAGAGGGGCAATGGAGTCTCCCAGTATTTTTATATTGGGACTTATGTGTTGTTTAATGTTACAAAGAGTTTGTTTTATAAAAGCAGCTGCACCTATGCTTGGGGCACAAATGTTAACTATTGTTATTTATTCTTGATGGATTGTTCCTTTTACCAGTAAAAACGACCTTGTCTCTTCTAATAAGCTTGAGCTTGAAGTCTAGCTTGTCTGATATCATAGTTGCTACTCCTGATTGTCTTTGAGTTTTGTTGGCATGAATTACCTTGCTCCAGCCCTTTACCTTAAGTTTGTGACTATCTTTATTTGTAAGGTGTGTTTCTTGCAGGCAGCAGATAGATGGATTCTGGATTTTAATCCATTTGCCACTTTATGTCTTTTTATTGGGGAGTTGAGGCCATTTATGTTCAGTGTGATTTTTGAGAGATCGTTTTAAATTCCTAACATATTGAAACTTAACTTCTATTTGAGGTAGTGGTTGTTCTTCTTTGCTTAGTTATTTGTTGGATAGAAATTCTTGCTTCTCTGGTTCTGGCATGTACTACTTATTTCTTCTTTGCTGTTAATCTCTTTGAGTATTTTCTCTAGTGCAGGTTTAGAAGACATAAATTCCTTCAGCTTCTATTTGTCATGGAAGTTTCTTATTTCCCCATCTAATTTGATAGTTTTGCTGGGTAGGAAAGTTTTGGCTGCAGGTTGTTTTCTTTCAGAGTTTGGAATATGTTACTCCAAGCCCTTCTGGCTTTCATGACTTGGTTTGGGAAGTCTGGAGTGATTCTAATTGGTTTGCCTCTGAATGTCACTTGGTCTTTTGTTTTTGTTGCCTTTAAGATTCTCTCCCTGGCTTCTACATTGGTCAATTTAACTATTATGTGGTAAGGTGAACCTTTTCTCTGATATTTTCTAAAATGGCTCTATAAGTTTCTTGTACCTGTGTATCGATCTCTTGTTCTAGGTTTGGAAAATTTTCTGATATTACTTCTTTGAAAAGATTGTTGATCTCTTTGGTTTCACCTTCTATTCCTTCTTCTATGCCAATTATTCTTAGGTTAGCTCTTTTAGAATGGGCTTGTATTTCTTCAATGTCAGATTCATGCTGTCAAATTGTTTTTTTATGTTATAAGCTATGTGATTGTTTTTGGACTGATCATTTTCTAGGAGTGAAATTCTATTCTCCACATGGTCTAATTGATTGCTTATAGTTTGAATTTATGCCTTCACTTCAGTGATTGAATACTTTATTTCTTTCAGACTCTCTCTAAAAAAATTCTTTTCAGAAGTCTCCTGTTTTATTTCTACAGTTATATTCCTTATTTGACCTTCTGGAGATCTCTGCAATTCTGTGTTGTCAGGTTCTATTATTGTGGGATTGTAGGAGATCCTTGCTTCCTTGTTATTTCTCCTTATGATTTCAGGAGCTTATCTGTGTTGGTTTTGGTAGATTTATTTCAGTCTCTAGATGTCAGCTGGTGTATTCAAGGGCAAGTTGTATTGTATTCAACAGCAAAGGTTGAGTGAGGAGGCAAGTGAAATCATAAGTGCAGGAATAGGGTAAAGCCACAGATATAATAGGATCAAATAAAATAAGAGTATGAGTTTGGCAAGGTAATATATATTAGAGGTTAGAGGTAGTGAATACTTAGTGGTATTCTAGTAACCACTGTAGAGGTTTGTATAGTGGTATGGAGTAGATTTAATACAAGACAAAGAAGAGTAAAGAAGAGATTAAAAAATAAAGAGTGGGGAGAAGAGAGTAGGCATGTACAAGGGAAGAAGCTTGGGAGAGGGGTTGGGAATACAGTAACCAAACAAGCATGTACACACACACACAAATAAACAAAGCAAAAATAAAATGATGCAACTCTACAAATAAATGACGATTCAGCAGACTGGGCCTCTGCAGTCTCTCTGTGTGAAGACACCCGATGCCACTGGCACCTTTCCTGATGCAAGCCTGGTTCGCTCTATCTCAGTCTATGCAGATGGCCAGTATCAATGGGGCTGGATCTAGTGCTAAGTGCAGGTTACCCTCCATGGTTTCCACAGATGTGGAGTCTCACTCTTTCCCTGCCTCTGTGGGTGGCAGGTGGCTCTGAGACCAAACTCAATGTAAGAGTCTTTTTTCTCCACAGCTAGTGCTGGGCTGGTCTAACTTCTCCCCATTTACCATGTTTGGGTTGTCGGTGGTGCTCCCGGAGATCCTACTAGTTGGATCTTGTGTTAACTGTAGGTCTCCCCCCTCACTTTCTACTGATGCAGGGCCTGAGTCTGTCCGAGCCTCTGCTATGTCCAACAGCAGAATGTGCCCCACCTTTGCTGGGTTGAACTGCAAAGTCTTAGACCCAGGGAGTTTATTGTGGCTACCTGAGTCCCTGGGGGAGCCACGCTGGGCATTCTCCCACTGGGACTGCGGCTTCACTTATAGTCTTGCTCAGTGCCACTCTGGATGTCTGGAGGGTGTGGGTGAGCTTGGCTTCTACTACTGCAGGTTGTACCTGGTGTATGTGCAAGAGGAACTGATGACTTGCAATTCCAATGATCTGCAGCCACTTACTATGAGTACTTGGTTGTTTTTCTGTTCATCTCTGGAGTCGGGTGCAGCCAGGCAAGATGGTGCCATTGTGGTGCCCATGGCCACAAGGCAGGTGGATTTCTTTACTTGTGTTGTGGAGCATTGCTGTGTATCTCTGGAGTGTGTGGTGAGCTTGGCTGCCACAGCTACAAGTTGTAGCCAGTGTTTGTGCAGGAGAAACTGATGACTTACAATTCTGATGATCTGCGGCCGCTTACTACAAGTACTCAGGGCTGGAGATCTTGTTTTCTTGTTCATCTCTGGATTTGGCACAGTGAGGTAAGATGGCACTGCTATGGTGCCCATGGGCTCGAGGCGGGCAGGCCTCTTCTCTGTTCTGATCGGCCTTCTAGCCTTTTATTCCTGCCGCCTTTGTTCCTGTTAAAGTTGTGGTGTTTCCTGGCTTTTGTAAGAACTCCATTTTTAAGGCAATGGAGATTGGGTGTCAGCGGGACTAGCATATGCTGCTTTCCTTGGTCTCCATCTTCCCTTATTTTATTTTTATTTTATTGTTGTGCTAGACATGGCAAAATGCAGAAATTTAGCTAGGCATTATGGTGCATGCTTGTAATCTCAGTACTTGCAAGGCTGAGACAGGAGGAGGATCCCATGTTCGAGGCCAGCCTTAGCTACTTAGTGAGGCCCTCTGCAACTTAGTAAGACTCTATTTCAAAATAAAGAATAAAAAATAGGGCTGGGGGTGTAGCTTGAAGGTTGAATATCCCTGGGTTTCATCCCCAGTACACCCCCCCCAAAAAAAATGCAGAAATATGCAATGGTGGCATTTAGTCTCCTGGTTTTATTTGATGTACTATTCTTCCTCATAGGCTGTTTTCAAAGCCCAATTTCCATTTCTTTGAGACATGTAGAGGTAGGAAACTTGTTGGCTGGGAGGCTTCTCCCTCCTGTGCAATTATTACAGCCAGAGCCAACTTGAGCTCTTGTGGTTAGGGAGGAACTGAACCTGTGGTGTAGCCACGCAGTGCCAGGATTAGCGCTTCTTCTCTGCGTAGAGGCCAAGTGGGCTTTGTAGCAGCAGCTGATTGAACCCGGTCTCACCTCAGTGCTCAGTGGACGCAAAGGGCTCATTTGCTCTGTTTCAAGTCTTAGGCCTGGCTGAACAACAGCACATTGTTTAAGGCTCCTTAAAATGGCAGCAATTTGTACCCTGGGGCTTTTTCTCTTTAGTGAAAGTTTCCCTGGCCTGCTTAAGGAAGACTGCCTGTGTCTGTGTATGAACTGTAGCAGCCAGCATCTCAGGACTGCGCCTGATCTGCTCAGCCCCGCCAGGCGCCTGGCTGGCACCTCTGTTTACAGGGCTGATACACATGCTGCGAGGCCCAGTTGGTCCCTGCATTTTTGCTGGGAGGTGCCGGTAGTCCAGGAAGGGTTTTCCTAGGAGCTGCATATGATTATCCGCAAGTAGAGCTGTCTGCCTGTAAAGAAACAGGAGTATGTTTCTGGACAAGGTCTCCACAGATGACAGTCTCCATTCTACAGTACATTAAAAAAAAAAAAAGCCTCACCCCAGGGCATAGGAGGCAGAAACCACCTGCTCTGCCCGTCTGTTACCTCTACTAACACAAGCCTGGACGAACCACTGAGGTCAAATGTACTGCTGCATGCACCAGCAGAATGCCCTCAACCACCTGTCCTGGCCTCATTAGAAGTCATCTCTGCAAGTGTCCCCTCTCCTCCTCCTCTTCCTCTTCCTCCTTCTCCTCCTCTTTTTTTTTTTTTTTGGTAGAACTGGGGGTTGAATTCAGAGGCATTCTGCGTCTGAGCTACACCCCCAGCCCTATTTTTTTTATTCTTTTTTGAAACAGGGTCTCATTAAGTTGTGGAGGCCTCACTAAGTAGCTAGGGCTGGCTAAAAACCTGTAATCCTCCTGTCTCAGCCTCCCAAGTACTGGGATTACAAGTGTGTGCCACCACATCCGGGTTTCTTCCTCTTTCTTCTCTCTCTTTATTTCTCCTCCTTCTCTTCCACATCCTCCTCCTCCTTCTCCTCTTCCTCTTGTCTCCTCCTCTTCTTTTCTTTCTTTCTTTTTTTTTTTTTGTGGTACTGGGGATTGAACCCAGAGGCATTCTACCACTGAGCTACACCCCAGTCCTATTTTTTTGTCCTTTACTTTGAATCAAGGTCTCACTAAGTTGCAGAAGGCCTCGCTAAGTAGCTGAGGCTAGCTGAGAACCTGGGATCCTCCTGTCTCAGCCTCCCAAGAACTGAGATTACAAGTGTGTGCCACCACACCAGGCTAGAACTTTTTTTTTTTTTAATCTCCGAGTTATACCCCTAGCCCTATTATTTATTTATTTTTGAAACAGGGTCTTGCTAAGTTGCTGAGGCTGGCTTCAAACTTATGATCCTCCTGTCTCAGCCTCCCAGGTACTGAGATTACAGGCACATGCCATCATGTCCTGCTCTGCTTTGCTATTTATTTATTTATTTATTTATTTATTTATTTATTTATTTTTGGTGGTACTAGGGATGGAACCCTTCTACCTCTGGGCTACACTCCCAGACCTATTTTATATTTTATTTAGAAATAGGGTCTCTTAAGCCAGCGCGGCTGGCTTTAAACCTGCGCGATCCTCCTGTCTTCGCCTCCCAAGCGCGGGGATTACAAGCGTGTGCCACCACGCCCGGCTTGCTTTTTAATGTTACCAGCCTAAGTATCATAGTTTGAGATCTCTGTGAAAGCCACCAAATTAGCATCTTTCTTCTTCCTTATGGATTTTGAGCAAGTTGAGAAATAAAAGAATAAGACAGCTAGACTATAAAAACGTCCCTGTTGTTACCAGTAAAGCCTAGATTCACGGAGCAAGCATGCGTCCGTGGTGGAGTGCCGAGTTCCATGTGCAAGGCCCTGAGTGTGAGATCTCCAGCCCTGAGCAAAACCAAACCAAACAGCTGGCGTCTTCAGAGTGAATCTCACAGTGAGGCAGTGGGTGAGAGTCCTCAAGGGTTGTTTTAATCAGCCACATTGACTGGAAGTGAAGACCAGGAGCCTGGTTCTCTCAGAAGTACCAGGTTGGTGCTATCATGTTATGCTCATAATAAGCTTCATTTTGTTCAGTGATTTTGGGAATTCAGCAGTGCCCCCAGCGTAGAATAAACTATACATCCATGGACTCCATCCTCTACTTCGCCTTCCGAAGGTGAGGTGGTAGCAGCCCCCCACTGTTAATTGTAGAAGCTTCCTTTCAGTTTTCCAGAAGTGCTGGTCGGGTCTGCTTTACATCAACAGCCAGTCGGCTGAGCTACTGCTGGCAAACTCCAGGCCTGTTCTGCCCAGACCTGGTTAGACTTTGGGAGGGAATCGCGTGGCATTTCAGCTTGAAAGATCAGCGTTGTTGTTGTTGTTGGTAGTGGTTTGTGTGCATAGGGCTGGCAGCCAGGGGGAGAGAAGTTCACGGAATGTTCTCTTTTTTTAGCTTTGAGAGGAGAGCCACTGTCATGGAAATGTGCCCTTGGCTAGCAGGCCTGTGAGATTAAATTAAAGTCGCTGGCCAGAGGCTTGCTGGGGAGAAAGACGGAGGATGGAGTCCTGGAGGAAAAAACTACTCTGAAATAGAAGATCGCAGATGGAAAAACAAGTGTCTAACGCCGACAGCTTCTAATTCCCCAAGAAAATGTGACCTAATCTTTTCTAAGCAGAGAGGAAAGAGAGTACCAAATAGCAGAGATTCAGGAGTATGGTATCATATTTAAGAAAGAAAGAGAGCCGTGTGGTGGCTGGCGCACGCTTGTAAATCCCCGCGTTTGGGAGGCGGAGACAGGAGGATCCAGGACCTCGGCCAGCCTCAGCTACTTAGTGAGGCCCTTTGCAACTCAACATAGGGCTGGGTGTTTCTTGGAGGCAGAGTGCTCCTGAGTTCCATCCCCAGTACCACAAAAAAAAAAGAAAGAAAGAAAGAGAAAAAGAAAGAGTCTGCAATGCAAACAATGGAGTAATAAAAGTTCTGTTCATTTTACAGAAAGGCTGAATTGGATTTTTCTTCTTACAGTGAATAGCCTAAGGGATTTCGTACAACTGTGTAATTTTAAAAAGATAGCTCTTTAAAACAGACAAACAAACAATCAAACACAGCATTTGGGAGGCTGAGACAGGAGGATCGCAGTTCCCAGAGGAAGTCCATTTAGTAGCTTGGAGCTCAGAGTCAGGATGGCAGAGCACAGGAGAAAGACACACACTCTCACAGCCGACTCTTAGCCTAAGACAATTTTGCACAATTAATCTAGGATATGCAAGAAACGAGATCGCGACTGGTTTCAGCTGATGAGACCTGGGGTGTTCGTCACCGCTGCGTGACTGAACGCGGTCAGGCACGCCAAGTGATCAAGAGTCAGTTGCATTTGCAAACTGGAAAATGAACTCTTCGCTGTTCAGTAGAAAGGAAAAGTAGGTCGAGAGGGCGAGTTTCGTGGGTGGCGAGACAGGTCAGAGCAGGGAAGCCAGTGATCTAGAGACTGGGCAGATCCACCGCGTGGGCACAGATGGGCAAAGCAGGTGCCAGCTATGAAATGAGCCATCAGGAAACCCACGATACTGTCTCAGTGGGGTTGATTTACAGCTGCCAAGGAGGCCGACATGATCTAGTGTTTGGGGCAGGCCATAAGGAACAAAAGGAGAGAGCTCATTTACCAAGACAATGCTCCATCCCTGTCCAAGCAAATTAGATGATTAACCCACTGGGATAGAGTTTATGAAATATTCTCTGACTAGGAACGTCTTTCCTTATGGAACCTGAGGTGGGGCTGAGTCTGTAGATGAGAAGGAATTCCAGGAGCAGAAAGGAGACGGGAGATTGGCTACCCACTGAAGATTTTGTGAATGGCTCTAGGGAGTGGCAAAATTGGGATTTTGAAACAGGTGATAGAAAAATGGGTTTGTGTTGATTTTCACATCTGTTAACTTTTGGGATAGAAACTGTTTGGTGTTAATGTGATCATGGTGGGTTTTCTTATTTGTTTGTTTTCTCTCCTTTAATCTTTAGGATACTTGGGAGTGTATTCTGTCTAGGGACCCTGGATGGATTTTAGTTGCACTCCAACAACCTTTATGGATTGCCTTGATTTGACACAGTGAAGCTATTTATGGTGGGGCTGTGAAGGCACACACATCAAAGCTCTCATACCAAAGTACTACAGACTGGGAGGCTTAGACAAAAGAACGCCACTGATCTAGAAGTCCAAGGTCAAGGTGTCCACAGGTCTGTCTGAGGACCAAGGGGGCTGCTGCCCCTGGCCTATCCCTGGCTTCTGGTAGTTTTCTGGAAATCTTTTGTGTTCCTCTATGGATAGAAGCTTCACCCGGATCTTGGTCTTTATCTTAACAAGTCTCTCTCTCTCTCTCTCTCTCTCTCTCTCTCTCTCTCTCTCTCTCTCTCTCATTCTCTCTCTCTCTCTCTCTCTCTCTTTGTGGTATTGCGGATGGAACCCAGGGGCATTCTACCTCCGAGCTATACCCCTAGCCCTATTTTTTATTTTGAAACAGCATCTCACTGAATTGCGAAGGGCCTAAGTAGTTAAGACTGGCTGCAATCCCGGATCCTCCTGTCTTACCCTGTTTTCTTTTTTATCTGACTTTTTTTTTCTCCCTAGTACTGGAAATTGAACCCAGGATACAAGAAACTGAATCTGGCATGCTAAGCAAGCTTTCTACTACTCAATTGTATCTCTAGCTTTTTTTTTCAGTACTGGGGATTGAACCTAGAAATGTCCTACCTCTGAGCTGCACCCCCAGTCCTATTTTATTTTTAAATAGGAACTAAGTTGCTGAGGGTCTTACTACTTGCTGAAGCTGTCCTCAAACCTGTGAGCCTCCCGTCTCAGGCTCCCAAGTGCTGGGATTATAGATGTGCTGCACTATACCCAGGTTACGTGACATCTTATAAAAATACTCGCATATGTTTGTTTCTTTTCTGTACCCTGAGCCTTGGAAGTCAAACACTATACTTTTAAAATCTGTCTAGTCTCTCGGATACTACTTGTGACCACCTAACTCACCTGAACTAGTAACTATAATCATTTTCTTATTTCTTTCTTCGCTTTCCTTACTTCTGGCTTCCCAATTTCCAATCATCCCACTCAAAACTGCTCCTTCTTTAAAATATGCCCATCACCCAGGGGCCTACCTGGGCAGCTCCTATCACCCATCACCCTTCACATCTCAGGTCAATACCGTCTAGAATATTCCCAG
The DNA here is from genome assembly GCF_963383645.1 of Muscardinus avellanarius. Taxonomy (NCBI): domain Eukaryota; kingdom Metazoa; phylum Chordata; class Mammalia; order Rodentia; family Gliridae; genus Muscardinus; species Muscardinus avellanarius. The sequence goes on along the minus strand of NC_137797.1, from coordinate 108,553,284 downwards.
TCAAAGTCAGGCAGCTGGTTCCTTTTGGCTCCTGTTAAATCGTGCCGACCTCTGGAGATCATTAGACACTCACTAAATGTTTGCTCGAGAATTAATTAAATAAATGACTTCTCAGGCAAATCCTAGAAAGTGATTTCTGTTCTTAAAATTTTAGGGAATATTTTCCTACCTCTATTTGCACCAGTGAATTAAATAGGTCAGTACTTTAAAAAGTCTTATCTTACCAGGCGTAGTGACACACGCTTGTCATCCCAGCATCTGGGAGGCTGAAACAGGTGGATCACGCTTTACAGACAGCCTCAGCTACTTAGCAAGGCCCTCTGCAACTCAGTGAGACCCTGTTTCAAAATAAAGACTGAAAAATAGGGCTGATGAATTTTTTGAAAAACTGTAATTCACAGACAGCATAACACTGATGTAAAATTTACAACTTATTATCAAACCAACGGGGGAAACCCTATAGGGTCCTCGAATCTTGAAAATAAAGGTTGTCATTCTACTACCATTGTTCCTATAACTACTCAGATATGCCATTAGCATCACTTGACAAACTAGAAAACTGCAGGGCCAGGACTGTGGCCACTCCTTACAACCTGGGCCGTGGTTGCCAACCCTCTGGGTTGGGCACAGGAGAGGAGACAGATGACAATCAACGGGGCAGGAACCGAGAGTGAAGCAATTCAAGGCTGTGCCGAAAGCAATTAGAATGTTCCACAGAGCGGGGTGTGGTGGCTCACACCTCTAGCCTGGATATTTGGGAGACTGAGATAGGAGGATCATGGGTTCAAGGACAGCCTCAAAAACTAGTGAAACCCTGTTTCAAACAAACAAACACACACACACACAAAAAAAAAAAATGCAAAGGGCTGGGGTTGTAGTTTGGAGGTAGAATGCTCCTGGGTTCAATCCTAATACCACTAAATACATACACACATACGTACATACATAAAACGAACATAAACAAACCAACAAATAGAAAAGCTCTGTAGCAGTATACTTAGGAATAAGGAGGGAGCTATCATTGGGAGCCAATTTGCACAGCTTAAGGTATAGTAGAAAAGCGGGTTATCTCACCTCTAAGAAACAGTGACAGTGAGCCTGTGGTGGTAGCCCACACTTGTAATTCCAGTCCTCCAGAGGCTGAGGCAGGAGGACTGCAGGTTGGGGGCCGGCCTCAGCAGCACAGTGGGACCCTCAGCAACTTAGGGAGAACCTGTTTCGAAATTAACAAAATAAAATAGGGCTAGAGGTGTAGCTCAGAGGTAGAACACCCCTGGGTTCAATTCCCAGCACCACAAATAACAACAACCACAATGAAAATAAAAATATGTCTTCTGTATAGAAAACAAAAACTGATTATTCTGGAATATTTGGACTATATATAAAAGATGCACATTAAGGCTGGGCATGGTGGCACGCACCTGCAATACCAGTACTTCTGATGCTGAGGCAAGAGGTTTGAGGCTAGCCTTAGAAATTTAGTGAGATTCTGTTTAAAAAATAAAAATTAAGGTCAGGCGTGGTGGCCCATGCTTGTAATCCCAGTCTGGGGAAGGCTGAGACAGGAGGATCACAGGTTCGTGGCCAGCTTCAGCTACTTAGTGAGGCCCTCTGCAACTTAGTGAGACCCTGTTTCAAAATAAAAGAATAAAAAATAGGGCTGGGGGTGTAGCTCAGAGGTAGAATGCCTCTGGGTTCCACCCTCAGTACTGCTAAAATAAATAAATAAATAAATAAATAAATAAATAAATAAATAAGGCTGGAGGTGTAGCTCAGAGGCAGAAATACTCTGGGTTCAATTTCCAGTACCAAAGATAACAAAAGGAATACATAATCTGTTTTGTCACTCTTACTCTCCATATGATTAGCAGTTACTTTATGAAGTGATGTTAGTGGCTCTCAAACAAGTAGATTAAATAAATAATAATGTTAACTATTAAGACATACTGAACACTTGCTGAGAACTAGAGCTATATACTTAAACTATTTATACTGCAAGGTTATTCTAACATGAAGCAGAGGCTTGGGAAATCTGAACAACTCTGTCCTTGCCACCCCGTCACTATGCAACTTGAATCCACATTGGTATCACTGCGGCTGCTGAGACCCCAGCCATGGGTGCTCCTGGCTCCTATGTGGAGGCCCCACAGCTTATTAAACCAATTTTGTTCTCTTGGGCGTTTACGCGGTGGCTAGGAGATGATATTGAAAACCTGCGGTTAGCTTATTTACAGGGAAATTTATATACACATGATTATTGTTCCTCCTCCTTTTCCTCTTCCTCTTTCCCCCTTCCTCCTCCTCCTCCTCTTCCTCTTTTTCTTGTACTGGGGATTGAACCCAGGGGCATAATAGCTCCAAGTTATACCCCTAGTCCTTTTTATTTTTTACTTTGAAACAGTACCTTGCTATGTTGTTAAGAATGAGGCCTTGAACCTGTGACCCTCCTGTCTCAGCATCCAAAGTACTGGCATTATAGGCACGCACCAGTGTACCCAGTTAGAAGATTTTTTTTTTAATTGTAAATTATTGGAAGTAAAAGCACTCTGTTGAAAGAACTATGCAATTTTAAAAAGACTGTTTTATATCTGTTGCCAAATTGTCAGTGTGTATATATATATATATATATAATTTCTAGTACTGGAGACGATCCCAGGGGCATTGTACCTCCAACCTACACCACAGCCTGGTTTTATTTTATTTTGAAATAGGGTCTCATTAGGTTGCTGAGAGTCTTGCTATGTTTCTGAGGCAATTTCCTGGAGTTGGGTACAGTGACACAGATGGTGCAGGTCTCTTTTCTAGTGCTGTTGAAAACCTCTCTGGATCCCTGAAGGGTGTGGTGAGCTCGGCTGCCACTGCTGCAAGTTGTAGCCGGTGTTTGTGCAGGAGGAACTGATGACTTACAACTCCGATGATCTACAGCGCTTACTTTAGGTTCTTGGTGGTTTGCCTGATTTTCCTTGGAGTCAGGAGCAGTGAGGCAAGATGGCACTATTGTAGCGTCTGTGGCTATAAGGCAGGCATATTTTTATTCTGGTGTTGAACACCACTCTGGATTCCTGAAGGGTGTGGTGAGCTCGGCTGCAACTGCTGCAAGTTGTAGCCGGTGTTTGTGCAGGAGGAACTGATGACTTACAACTCCGATGATCTACAGCGCTTACTTTAGGTTCTTGGTGGTTTGCCTGATTTTCCTTGGAGTCAGGAGCAGTGAGGCAAGATGGCACTATTGTAGCGTCTGTGGCTATAAGGCAGGCATATTTTTATTCTGGTGTTGAACACCACTCTGGATTCCTGGAGGGTGTGGTAAGCTTGGCAGCCACCACTGGATGTTGTAGCTTGGTATGCTTGTGTTTTCACTCTTATTTGTTTCAAGACATTTTTAAAATTTCTGATTTGATTGCTTTAATGATCCATTTTTTGCTTAATGACATGCTGTTTATTTTCCGTAGGTTTGTGCATTTCCCAGAGTTCCTTTTTGGCTTAGACATGGTGGTGCCTGCCTATAATCCCAGTGACTTGGGAGGCTGAGGCAGGAGGATCACAAGTTTGAGATCAGGTAGAAATCTTAGAGAGACCCTGTATCAAAATTAATAAGGCAGGGAGGACTAAGGATATAGCTCAAATATAGAGTGCCCCTAGGATCAAAACAGCAACAACAACAACATAAAGTTCCTCTAGTTTTTGGTTTCTAGTTTATTCCCTTGTGGTCAGAGAAGATATATAATATAATTTAGCTTCCTTTGGAATTTATTGAGGCTTGTTTGTGGCCCAGCGTATGATGTAACCTAGATATTTTTTTTCATGTGCTGGAAAATGTGCTAGGCAAAAAATGTGTATTCTGTAGCTGCTGCAGAAATGTTCTGGAAACGTCTGCTAGGTTCCTTTGGTCCATCGTGGAGTTTAATTCCAGTGCATTTCTGTTGGTTTTGTGTCTAGATGATCTGGGGATGTCTGCGGCCATTCTTAATTTTTTTGGAATTTAGCTCTCCCATGATTTAAATCTAGTCATGTTAAGTGACCCAGGACTGGGTAATTTTATAGTTTTGAAGGAGTAGAAGTGTCTATTTCAGGGAGCTGATAGTGGTAATGCTTGCCTAGCATGAGAGGTACTGGGCTCCGTCTCCAGCACCACAATAAAACAAAACAACAACAACAAAAAACTAAACAAAAACCAACCCAGGATTGCTGGGGGTCCTTTTGAAAGTTGGAGCACAGACTTTGGTGAGGGTCAGAACTCTAAAATCAGAAGGTCCTGAAAAATGATCTTGAGAGTCCTTTATTCTGATTTACTTAAGAATTTAAAGCCGTTAGGAACACCAAGAGGAGGATTTATGGCATATTGGTCTGAACGTAACATTAATGGTGATACATTCATTCTCTATGTGACATTATGTTCCTATCTGACTGTATATATCTATATCTATTTATCATTCCTATCATCTATTTATCATCTCTCATTTCTCATATCTATCTATCATCTACTTATCTTTCCTATCTATCATCTATCATTTCAATCATCCATCTATCATCTATCTATCTACCTAATCTATCTTTCCTACCTATCTATGCACCTGTCCATTCATGCACACACAATCTTGATAGGAAGAAGTGATTTTTCAGTATCATTTTTATTTTGGGCATTATGAATTATTGTATTGCTCTTTGTTCTTAATGACACACTTCGTCTTCACTTTCCAAACATTTTTTGATATTTGGGGCTGAAGGACAGAAAATCCATTGTTAGGCAAAATTCAGGGAAAATGACAGAATAGCAGAGTGGAGGGAGATGATGGCTGGGATCCAGGACCTGAGCATCAGCCCTGGCCACTGGTCCTGGAGCGAGAGGCTCGCTCTTTCAGCCACGTTGAATCATGACATTTCCACCATGGTCATGATTTTCAAGCTGCAGCAGGCATCCTAAGGATATATTTTGTCTGTTAACAAATTTTTGGACATTTTATTTTACCTATTTTATTTATTTATTTATTTATTTATTTATTTATTTATTTATTTTTGGTGGTACTGGGGGTGGAACCCAGAGGCTTTCTACCTCCAGGCTATACTCCCAGACCCATTTTATATTTTATTTGGAAACAGGGTCTCACTAAGTTGCTGAGAGCCTCACTAAGTAGCTGAGGCTGGCTTCGAACCTGCGCGATCCTCCTGTCTCCGCCTCCCAAGCGCGGGGATTTCAAGCGTGCGCCACCACGCCTGGCTGTGGACATTTTATTTAACCTTTACTCCTCAAAGATATTTTTTTGACCGTTAGCAAGTTTATTTGGCACACACTAAGATATAAGGTCCCTGATTTTAAAATATCGATGACCATACTATCATGGCAATCTCTTTTTGTGTGTGTAATTTCTGGAATAAAGCTTTCTATGTCTGTATTCACACTGCTGTATCGGTGTGTCATTGTTTATGAATTAATATAATTCTTGAAAATTCTGCAAATGTCCTGAAAATTCAGTCCCAGTTTCACTTACAGGATGCTACGCAAATGAACACATAGGCTGTTACTAAAGAGACGACAGAGCCGAGTGTGGTGGCACACACCTGTACTTCCAGTACTTGAGAGGCTGAGACAGGAGGACCGCAGATTCTCAGCCAGCCTCGGCAACTTAGTGAGGCCCAGTTTCCAAATAAAAAGAAAATAGGGCTGGGGATGGAGCTCAGGGGTAAAATGCCCCTAGGATCAATCTGTAGCAATACAGCAACCCCCCAACCCCCCACACATTAAAAATAAAAATAAAATTAAAAGAGATGACAAGCAAAACTCATACCCCTCTGTCTGACCTCATTCTGTTCTCTAGATAATGATCAGTGGCGTTGTCCCATCTCTTCCCAAGAAGGCATGTGGTATCATTTTTAAATTCTTATTTTTTTTGTTTTGTGTGATTGTTTTATGTTTTTTTGGTAAGAAACTTGTTGCACATTGGGTTCTTTATATATATAATATATATATATGCATATACATATATATCTGTGTATATATATTATATATGTAGTGTGTGTGTGTGTGTGTGTGTGTGTGTGTGTGTGTGTGTGTATAGGGGGAGAGAGGGTACTGGGGAGTACACCCAGGGACATTCTACCCCAGAGCTACACCCTCAGCCCTTTTTATTTTTAATTTTTATTCTGAAACAGGGTCTCACTAAGGTGTTGAAGGTCTCGCTGTGTCTCTGGGGAACCCCGCAATCCTCCCGCCTCAGCCTCCCCAGCACTAGGATTACAGGTATACACCAACACACTCGGCTTCATATATATTTTTTAGATGAAGTAGAATAATTTTCCCTGTAACCAGAAATGGATTGCCAGTTAAAAGCAGAACATTTAAAAAGCAAATGCGAAGATGGAAATTATAATATCGATCAGGCTCACATTTTAGGATAGACATACCGTATTGATCTGGCTCAGAAAAAAACAAGTTGTGCCATAAAATAGTAAGTGCATCTTCAGATTTCATCGACCAAACTGTCAGCAGTATGCAAAATAGAAGCATTATGCAGAACAATTCTCTTCAAAGCCATCATGATACAAGTTCATGTTTGTTTGGTAATTTGGGATCCCATGAAGAACAGCTACAGATTAAAGTGTCAGTAAAGAAATGAATACTTAAATGCCCTAATTTTTTTATTGTCACACTAGGGATTGAACCCAGTGACATTTTACCTCCAAGCTATGCTCCCAGCCATACATATATATATATATATATATATATATATATATATATATATATATATATATACATATTTTGAATCAGGGTCTCACAATAGGTAGAGCACTGGAGAATAATCTGAGATAACAAGAAAAGCTATTAGAAAATGATTACCACTTTTGATGACTGTGTTTATCTTGCAAATCAGGCAACAGAAATAGAGAACAAAAAATATAAAAACGAGTTGGGCATCATATCCGATTTAAAACTTCTATGAATACCAATAACCTCAAATTTTCGATATTGTTATATTCATAAAACAGCTTTATTAGTATCATCAGTTGTTTTTATAATGAAAGCATATTATAAAATTGAATTAGGAGTAAAATTTTGCTAATACGATGTCACTTTTATCCACTTTTATACCTTGGAGTCTCAAAGACTATTCTATTTGGAATAATCTACCTGGGAAATAGTTTCCAAACTTGAAAACGTTTGAAAACCTCTGTTCTTGGTGTTTCCTTCTGGCCCTAACACTCACAGACTGTGCGATGGTGGGCAGGGTGGATTTTGATTGGGTTTTAGGTTGAGCTGTAATTTCTCTTTGTCAAGGGTATCAGAAACCTCCTCCTTTGTGTTTGGACGGGGCATTTTAAAGGAAAGCATGAAAAATGGCATCTGATGGTGGCGAAATCCCCTCCATATTTGATGCACAGCTCACAAATCCAAGTATGTAAGGAATGTACCTTGATTTTTCAATAACTCTATTTAATTTCTACTTGAACACCCACTCCTCCAGCACTGTGGAAGCCTGACTGTGTTCAGTTTCCCTATATCCTGGTTTTATTTTTTAATTGCATATAATGCCTGGAGACCTGCTTAGTTCTAAGTTTTTGGGGCTGGAGAGGCTCATGAGGAGGTCTGTGGAAAGCACTGTATGGGCCCCCTGGGTCCAGCCGGTGTCTGGCGCCACTGCTGGGAAGCAGGACCTGCCTAGAGAAAGTTCTTTCTCTGTGTGGGTTCTGTGATGCAGACAGGGGAGATGCAAGAGAGAGATGAACAACCTAAGAAGAGTTTTTATTTAGGAAGGTCAGGAGAAGATAGCAGACTCTACAGGTATCTGAGCACCTAGTCCCTGAAGGGACTAAAAACATTGGATTCTGGAGGCTGAAAAGCTGTATAGACAAAATAATCACACTAAAGAAGCTCTGGGGGCTGGGCGTGGTGGCACACGCTTGTAATCTCAGTATCTGGGAGGGTGAGACAGGAGGATCGCGGTTCGCGGCCAGCCTCTCAGCTTCTTAGGGAGGCCCTCTGCAACTTAGTGAGACCCTGTTTTAAAATAAAGAATGAAAAACAGGAATGTAGAATGCCCCTGGGTTTTATCCCCGGTACTGAAAAAAATAAAAAGAAGCTGTGGGAAATGTCCGCCTGTCTTGCGGTTATCTGTAGTTATTTTTTTTTTGTCACGCATGAATGTCTTCAAGAGCAACTGGCGTGTCAGTTGCGATGAATGAGGAAAATTAGGAATAAATGGTGTGAGTTATCTTTTTTCCAAGTTTATAAATACAAGAGGAAAATATTCAAGCACTCTGGTGTTCACAGCCAAAGGCGGATGGTTGCTTAATTGCCACATTTCCAGACAAATTGGGTCTATGAGTTCTATTTTAAATTGTCTCAGTTGTAAAAGCCATTCGACATAGAATATGCTATTATATACAACTCAGTCCTGACCTTAAATACATGGGACATTTTATAGCATGCACATGAATTAAGTATTCATTTATTTAAGTCAATTTACTTGTACTAAAAGTTTGTTAATCTGCTGACTTAGTGCTATAGCGATGTGAAATGATAGTTATAGGGTGGTCAAAACCATGGACTGTGGTTCTCGACGTATAAAATCCTGACAGATCTGAACAGAGTCTGCAGGAGGAGATGTGCATTGGTCAACTAATGTGGGACAACATCACGAAATCTAGTGACATAAAACAATCAGTATTTATTTCTTGTTTACCCAGTTGTTTGTTGATGGGAGTTAGGAGGCTTCAAACTCTAAGGCCTGGGATTGAGTGTCTGCTGTGAATACTCCTTTTGGGCTTGGTCAAAGGGGTGCTGGTCTCTCCAGGCAATGTCAAGGAGCAGAGAGGGCGAGCCACACTCCACAGGAATCCTTTTAACCTTTGTTCAGGTCCGGGATGCTCACATCTCACTGGTAGAAGCGACTCACACAGACACTTCCAACATCAAGATGCTCTGGAAGTACAGTCTATTACTGTGTATTCTATTCTATTCTACTAGGTTTCTTCTTTCTTTCTTTCTTTCTTTCTTTCTTTCTTTCTTTCTTTCTTTCTTTCTTTTTTTTTTTTTGGTACTGGGGATTGAACTCAGAGACATTCTACCTCTAAGATATATCCCCAGCCCTTCTTAATAGGGTCCCACTAAGTTGCAAAGGGTCTCGCTTAAGTTGCTGAACTTGACTTCAAACCTGTGATTTTCCTATCTTAGCCTCCCAAGTATTGGGATGACTGGTGTGCTCCACATGCCCAGTTCTACCTTTTTTTTTTTTTTTGCGAGTCTGGGATGGAACCCAGGGGCATTCAACCTCCCAGCTATACCCCCTGCCCTATTTTTTATTCTTTATTTTGAAACAGGGTCTCACTAAGTTGCGGAGGGCCTCAATAAGTAGCGGAGGCTGTCCGTGAACCATGATCCTCCAGTCTCAGCCTCCCGATCTACCTAATTTTTAAATGAGATATTAATTGATTGTTTCATTCAGTTCTTACAATAAAGATATAATTGTGGGCTGATTACATAGCTCGGTGGTAAAGCACTTGCTTACAGTGTGTGAGGCTTTGAGTTCAACCCCAGCACTAAAAACAAACAAACAAACAACCCCAGAAAAATCACCTTTGATTTCAAGATGGGCATGGTGGTACACACACCTGTAATCTTAACTAGCTGAGACTTAGGCAGGAGGATCACAAGTTCTAGGATAATATGGGTGACTTAGTGAGACCCAGACTTTTAAAATAAAAAATAAAACGGGCTAGGGGTATAGCTCAGGGGCTGTATTTCCCTGAGTTCAATCCCCAATACCACAAGAAAAACAAACAAACAAACAAACAAACAAACAAACCCCAAAAGACTTGAATTAAACGGGATGGGGATTGAATAAGGGCTAATTGGGTGATGTGTGCATGTATATCTCCACAAGTTTTTTTTTTATTCCATTAAGATGTATGACTACAATGCACCAATAAAAATATATTAAAAAGACTTTCTTTTTGTTATTGTTGTGATCATCAGCCCACAATCTGTAATCAGGGGACCCTCAAATCTGCTCCAACAGTTCTTTTTTTAGGTCTCTCTCCCACTGGGCTTTTTCCTATCTCTTTCTACAGTTCATGACATGTTGTAAAAGTGTCAAGTAGTATGTTGAACTTTGAGTGGATTAATTGTGCCATCTAAGTCTATCCTACATCTGCCCTGTTGCTCATGCTTGAAGCTCTCAGTGAAACGAAACCCCAGCAGACCCTCCTCAACCTTTTCTACTCAGTTCTGACTTCAGCCAGAGATTTGCTACTTTAAACACCCTCGTAGAGAGCCAGGTGTGGTGGCGCACGCTTGTAACCCCAGCATGTGGAAGGCTGAGACAGGGGGATCGCTGTTCGAGGACAGCCCTAGCTACTATTTAGCGAGGCCCTTTGCAACTCAGTGAGACCCTATTTCTAAATAAAGAATAAAAAAAAAAAATAGGGCTGGGAGTGTAGCTTGGAGGTAGAATGCCCCTAAGATCCATCCCTAGTACTGAAAAAAGAAGAAAAAGCACTGTCTGTGGAATCCCCAGGTCAGAAGTGCCCTCTCTCCAAAGTCCAGTATTATTGCATTTATCCCTTTTTTCTTTCCTTCCCCTATTAATTCAGAATTAATATTGACTGAACACCTACATCCGTGAACCAAGGTACCGTATGTGAATTTCAACAGACTGGAGGACTCACGTAGATAAAGGTAAAGCTCCACCTGTCTTTATGTGCCGCCTGTGAATAAACAATATTCAGCCATTTTAGAAATATTCGTACCCTGCTCCAACCACTGCATGATGCTTCATTTCCTAGGCCCGGCAGCCTTTTCGCTTATATCTTCTTTATGGGCTTCCGATCTAGGGAGTGGATTATAATTATTGATAATTAGGAAATCTGCTAATTATTTTCCCAGCTCTAATTTAATTAGCCATATGTTATGGCCCGGCCAACGCAGTGCCTGTCAAATGCCAGCAGTTATCATGGTGGTGTGTGTGTGTGTGTGTGGGGGGGGGATAAAGAAAGTAGTGGAGAAAAAAACCTGAACTTGCAAAAAAAAAAAAAAAATCTCCTGAGATAAAGAAAACTCCTGATTGGGAGCATTAATTGGTATTTCGGCTGGTCATTCACCCGTCGCCTTCAAGGTCTGGCTCTGCAGATAGCAGCCTTTTGTGTACCAGGGATGGACTGTCGCGCTCTCACAGCAAAAGTAACAGGTCATTCTGTTTATGTCGTCCATTTGGACAATGAAGAGAAACCCATAGGCTGGAAGAATATGGTAACCGTCCTCTTAAACGAGAGCTTTCCGAAAAATGGTGTTTCTGACTCTCAGGGGCTGGTTCCCCATAAGAGATTCCTCTTTGTGGAACTCTCTGTGCTTAATGAAGGCTGGGCAGGATCAGTGCAGAGGTGGGAGGGCACTGGAGGGTCTCCCCCCATCCCCACAAATTCATTTTGCCTCCAGAAGGCAGAGTTAAATCCAATCATTTGAAATTCAAAGCTGCTCTGCTTTGTTTCACGCTGATTTGTTAGAAGAGGCTGGAAATCCTGGGGGAAGATAACATTTTAAAACACAGTTAAAAGAAAATGTATTGAAGCATGAGGTTCTTTGAGGAAAAAACGTGGGTAATTAGGTAGGCTTTGTGTAAAGGAAAAAACCCTATTAGTTTTGGGCTAACCTCCCCATTCATGCTTTTCTCTGTAGAAGAAGGAACTGGCTTACAACACAGGCACACTCCATTCAAAATAACGTTTATTCGACAGCAGGTCTGCCTCCTCGGCCTCTGCCCTCAGAGAAAAGGCCCATTATAAATTCCAGTAATTTTCCCATGAGTTCTACAAAGAGTGTTTTTTTGTAGAGGATTTGGAGAACTTATTCCACTATAATTTAAACGTCTTAAACTCTGTCACTTCAAATGGTTCCCTCGGGAGGTTGCTCTAGTCTGAAAAATATATTCATTAAGAAATCCTCTATTAGCTGGGCATGGTGGCGCACGCTTGTAATCCCGGCATTCGGGAGGCTGAGACAGGAGGATGTGGTTCACGGCCAGCTCAGCTACTGAGTGAGGCCCTTTGCAACTCACTGAGACCTTGTTTCAAAATAACAAATAAAAAAATAGGGCTGGGGTGTTGTTCAAAGGTAAAATGCCCCTGTGTTCCATCCCCAGTACTGAAAAAAAAAAAAAAAGAACTTCTACCATAGCACGTGAGCTTTAAGCACCTCTATTTTCATTTCATTGCTGATCCTATTTCTTTGCTTGCTATTGGTTGGTTTAGGCTTGCTATGTCCTCTTGGTCCAGTTTAGGTAGGTTATATGTGTTTAGTAGTCTATCAATTTCTTCCGTGTTTTTCAGTTTATTGGAGTATAAATGTTCAAAATAGTTTCTGATAGTCCTTTGAATTTTCCCACTGTCTGTGGTGATGTCTCCTTTTTCATTTCTGATTTTAACGATTTGAGTTGATTCTATCTTTCTTTTGGTTAGATTGGCCAGGGGTTTGTCAATCTTAATAATCTTTTCAAAGAACCGCCTTTTTGTTTTGTTGATTCTCTGTATTGTTTTTTATTCTCTATTTCATTTATTTCTGCTCTGATTTTAATAATTTCCTGCCTTCTGCTGGCTTTGGTATTAGACTGTTGCTGTTTTTCTAGGTCCTTGAGATGTGTCATTAGGTTGTTTACTTGACGACTCTGTGCTTATTTGGACACTCAATGCTATAAACTTTCCTCTGAACACTGCCTTCAAAGTGACCCATAGATTTTGGTAAGTTGTGTCTCTATTTTAGTTTAATTCCAGGAATTTCTTTATTTCCCCCCTTATTTCTGATCTTGCCCACTCCTCATGCAATAGTGTATCATTCGATCTCCATGTATTTAAATAGTTTCTTTTGCCCTTCCTGTTGTTGATTTCAACTTTCATTCTATTGTGGTCTGAAAAGATACAGGGAATTATATTACATCCTTTGAATTTGCTGGTGCTTGCTTTGTGGCCCAGGATGTGATTTATTTTAGAGAAGGTTCCGTGGGAAGCTGAGAAGAACGTGTATTCTGCCATTCCTGGTTGAAATATTCTGTATATGTCTATTAGGTTCATTTGGTTTATGGTGTTCTTTAGAAGAGAGTAGATAGCATCAAGGGAGGGAGCTTGAAGAAGGTATGGGGGAGGGAGAAAACAAACATGCATAAAGAAACAAAACAAGCAACAAAAACTAACAATTATAAATCAAAGACAAAAAACGGATTACCCCCCACCCCCCAAAAAAAAAATTTAGCGACAGTGAGAAAGAAAAAAAGCAAGCAGTACTGATAATTTACATATATAGGGCACAGGCCCCTAGAGAGCCTGTTCACTGTGGTAGATTCTGGAGTATTTTCCAATGTCTCTCATTTTCTCCATAACCTATTGTTGGCTTTTGGACCCACTCTATGAGTGTTTGCGCCTCTCTCTTGACTCTGACCACTTTGTACTCAGGTGTCAGCATGGCAGGTGTCACTGTAAAGGAGTTCTGTGCAAGCAAAGAGTTCTGCGTTTTCCCACCCTGGGCTCTGTGCTTTCTGCCCCGGGCTTTGCACTCTCTGGCCCTAGGCTCTGTTCTCTCTGGCCATGGGTTCCACTCTTTCCAGCCCTGGGCTCTGCCTCCTCCAGTCCTGGGCTCCGTCCCCTCCACCCTGGGCTCTGTGATCTCTGGTCCTATGCTCTGCGTTTTCAGGCCCTGGGCCCTATCCTTTCCAGGCATGGGTTCTGCGCTTTCCAGGCATGGGTTCTGTGCTTTCCAGGTATGGGTTCTGCGCTTTCTGCCCTGGGTTCTGTACTTTCTGGGTGTGGGTTCTGAGCTTACTGGGCCTGGGCTTCATGCTTCCAGTCCAAGGCTCTGCACCTTCCACCCCTGGGCTTATACCTCCCTACCCGCACTGGCGGAGGGTGTCCAGTGTAATCTTGGATTGGCCCCCTGTGACCTATGTAGGTGCTGTGCCCTAAGCACTGTGGGCCTTTTCTGTCTCTGTAGGGTCTAACCCCACCACCTCAGGGATGGGCCATCAGATCTTAGCCGGCCGAATCCCCGCGGCTGCTCTGGGTGGTCATCAGGGGAGGAACATGGTTACCTTGCTGTCTTGCAGGCCAGGTCCCTGGAGGGCATGGTGCACCGCTGCAGGTACTGCTTCTGGTGAGGGCACAGGCTTTGGGATCTTTTTCTCCATCCCTGGAGCATGGGGCTGGTCGCTGGAGATGTTGGAGCTCTGCCACCGCTTTCTGCACTTCAAGTATGTGGTTTACTTGCTGGGGTTTCTCGGAGCTGCGGAGACATCAGTCATGGTTCTGGCCGGCAGCTTGAGATGGCACCGGCTGCCACACCAGTCATCGTGCATTCGCGCTCTTGACTACCGATCTTGCGTTCTGCCTACTGGATTTTATTTCACTCTCGTTCCCTTTTTTTGTGTTTTTGTTTGTAAATATCTTCACTGCTTTTTTTTTTTTTTTTTTTTTTTTTGGTCAAGGAGCTGCTTTCTCGGTAGTTGTTTTTATTTGTTACAGCTGCTGAGATGTGCTGAGTCCCACAGCCGCCATTTTTCTTCCTCTACCTTCATTTTAATAACTTAATTAGAATGATGGAGGAGATGAAGGTTGCCGAAGCCAACAGGGTCAGTGCTTGTTGAGGAGCTCAGAGCTGGCTGCAGCAGCAACTCACTGGCCCAGGCCTCCTTCTTAATGTGGCTGCTTGGCTCTTTCCTGGGTTTGGCCTGTGTGTACACGTCGAAGGTTCTCCTGAGGACAGCTGAGTTCTCCTGTGGAGGCCCAGAGGATGCAGGGATGGGACAGCTGCTGCGGATTTACTCTCTTCTCCTGGGACAATTTTAATGAACACTACATGTAGTTTGAAAGGTTTCCTGTTATTTCTCTTCTGAAAATGCTTACAATTTTCCTTCCAGAGAAAGAAAGCTCTGAAGTGCTTTATTTAAGTCAGGCTATGCTAACTTCAGTAAGGAGTACTCAGGAGGCTGAGGCAGGAGGATGTCAGGCTTGAGGCCAGCCTAGGTAACTTAGTGAGATCCTATCTCCACAAAACAAAAATCTGCTTGTGCTCCTTCCTTCTCCCCTTCGGCTATTACTGTAATCACCTCCTTGCTTGCTTTAGAGTTTTACCACTAGGCTTATATTCTAAACTATAATTATGTTTTGTCTGTTTTAAATTTGATAGTAAAGGAAATTATAGAGTATGATGCTTTCATGACTGGCTTCTTTGACTCAACATGTTTGTGAAATTTATCAAAATTTTTATTGATTCAGTTTTTTTTTTTTACTGTCACTTCTTTAGAAGCTTCTATTATATACATATACCTACGATTCATTTATCTGGTTTACTGTTAAACTGAGGTATTTGGATATTTTCAGTCTGAGGCAAGGACAAATAACTTTGTTCAGAGTTCTCCTCCGTAGGAGCTGGGGATGTGGCTGAGGGGTAGAGCACAGACTTAGCGTGCACCAGGCCCTGGTCCAATCCCCAGCATCAAAAACACAAATGGAAACAAACAAAACCACTCTTTCTGCACATGTGCACATATTGCTGTGAAATTCTTAAGAGTGGAAATGCAGGATTCTAGTTTTTTTAAAGTCAATCCATGGGTGCTACCACAACTATTTTCAAAGCAGATTATATTAGTTTTACATATCAAACAACAACAAACTAGTTTCTGTGGCTTAATGTTTGTGATTGCTATTATATGTTTTCTAAGTTTTGGCAACACTGTTGGGTCTGTACTGTTATCTCATTTTGGTATTGGGAATTGAACCCAGGGGCATTCTACCTCAGAGCAACACTGCCAACCATTGTTATTTCTTATTTTGAAACTGGGTCTCACTAAGTTACTGAGGGCCTTGTTAAATTGCTGAGGCTGGCCTCGAACCTGATACCCTCTTATCTCAGCCTCCCAGGAACTAGCATTACAGGAATGCCACCATGCCTGGTTTTCATTTGCTTTCTAATTTACATTTCTCTAAATTTACATTAGCCTATGAATTGCATACTTTCATAATCTCAGAATCATTGGCTTTTTGGATATCATCTTTTGTGAGGTGGCTACTCAGCTCTTTTGGCAATTTTCTTTTTTTATTTTCTATTTTTATTTTATTTTATTTATTTATTTATTTTTTTGGTGGTACTGGGGTTCCTGGAAGCCCTTCTTCCTCCGGGCTACACTCCCAGACCTATTTTATATTTTTGAAACAGGGTCTCTTACGCCAGCACGGCTGGCTTCGAACCTGCGCGATTCTCCTGTCTCCGCCTCCCAAGCGTGGGGATGACAAGCGTGCGCCACCACGCCCGGCTCTTTTGGCCATTTTCTTGTTTGGTTGTCTGCTTTTTATTATTTTTATTGATTGGCAGCCTTGTTTACCCATGTTATAATATTGTCTCCTACTGTATGGCTTACGTTTTACTCTCCTGTTGGTGTCTTAATAGGCTTAATACAGTAAAAATCACCAATCTTTCTATGATTATGCTTTTTGGTGTCTTGTTTATGAAGTCTTTTCCTACTCTCATTCATGACAATAGTCTCTAACTTATTTTTTAGAAGCTTTAAAGTTTTGTTTAAATTTAAAATAATCCGGAGCTGGTTTCTCTGAGTGGTGTGTTATTGGGCTCAAGGTCTATTTTTTATTTCCCTATGCCGATAGTGAATGCCATCATCACCAACATTTGCTGTAAGGCTATGTTTTTCCTACTGTTCTGAAGTGCCATCACAGACATAATTTAGGAGCATCTATATGCCCGGGTTTGTTTCTCTAGTGTTATTTTTATCCCATTGTCTTATTTTCCTGTCAATCATCAATACCATGGTTTTTTTTTTTTTTTGTGTGTGTGTGTGTGGTCCTGGGAATGGAACCCAGGGGCATCCTACCTCTGAGCAACACCTCCAGCCCTATTATTTATTCTTTATTTTGACGATTAAAGGGTCTCACTGAATTGCAAAGGGCCTCACTAAGTAGCTGAGGCTGTCTACAAACCTTGATCCTCCTGTCTCAGCCTCCCAAATGCTGGGCTTACAAGCATGTGCAACCACGCCCGGCTCCATGGGTTCTTATAGCTGTCACTTTAAGGCTGCATCATTGTCCTGTAGAGTAGGTTATGTCATCAAGATGGCCTCGTTGTTTTTAGGTCATTGCATTTCCATGTATTCCATTTTGCAATCAAACTAGGCGATTGCATTTTAGGATCAGGTTTTCAAGTTCTTCTTCTCCTCCTTCTTTCTCCTTCTCCTTCTCCTTCTCCTTCTCCTTCTCCTTCTCCTTCTCCTTCCCCTTTCCCTTTCCCTTCCCCTTCCCCTTTCCCTCCCCCCTCCCCCTCTCCCCCTCCCTCCTCCTCCTCCTCCTCCTCCTCCTCCTCCTCCTTCTTCTTATTCTTCATCTTTTTTTTGGGGGAATACTGGGGATGGAACCCAGGGCCATTCTACCTCTGAGTGACACCCACAGCCGTATTTTTTTACTCTTTATTTTGAAACAGGGTCTCACTGAGTTGCAGAGGGCCTCACTAAGAGATGAGGCTGGCTGCAAACCACAATCCTCCTGTCTCAGCCTCCCAAATGCTGGGATTGCAAGTGTGCGCCACCACTCCCGGCTTCAAGTTCTGTAACCACAACAATGGCAACAACAAAACAGACATAATAAAGTAAAACATGAATTAGAATTTTATCTGGGATCTCACTGACTGTTCAGGGTGTTTGGAGGAAGCCTGATATCTCTACATTATTGATGCTTCAAATATGTGAACATGGCATATCTCTCCTTTTGCTTGGTATTCCTTAATATCTCTCAGTAACTTTTTGTGCATCTTTTTTCTGCCTAGAGCTCCTGTCCACCTTTGCTAGACTTAATAATTGATAGTTTGGAAGTTTGGGTTTTATTATAAATGGTATTATTTAACATTTTTGTTTTCTGTTTATGGCTGGTTTGAAGAAACATATTGAGGGGCCTGTGGAACTCCTAGAAAGTAACAAGACAATATGTCTCATGGCCTGGGGCAGGAAAAAAATACACAGTTGTGTGTTTTATGTAGTAACTTCACTGAATTCTCTTTTTAAAGCTGATCAGATGTCATTCTTTGAGAATTTCTGTGAAAACACAAATATATCACCTGAGTTTTATTTTATCTCCCCCCCCCTTTCTTTCTCTATATTGGGGATGGAACCCAGGGGCACTCTCCCTCTTAGCTATACCTCCAGCCCCTATTTTTTTTTTATTCTATATTTTGAAACAAGGTCTCACTAAGTTGCGGAGGCCTCATTAAGTAGCTGAGGCTGGCCGAGAACTCGCGATCCTCCTGTCTCAGCCTCCCAAGTACTGGGATTACAAGCGTGCGGCACCACACCCGACTTCCCTTTTCCTTTCTGTATTAGCTGTGCTCCCTCTCCACGTAGAGACTCTCGATCTGGTGTTGAATGGGAGCAGTGATTACAGACATTTTTGTCTTGTTCCATTTCTCAGCAGGAGAGCTTTCACCATTTTACACTAGGCATAATGCTTGCTCTATGTTTCCTGTTGATACTCTTTATCATGATAAAGAAATTCCCTTCGATTCCTAGTTTGCTAAGAGTTTTTTTATTACGAGCAGACTTTGAATTTCATCACGGCATTTCTCTCTATGTATTTAGACAATCATAAGACTTTCATTTTTCACTCCATTAATGTGACAAATGGCATCAATTGCTTCTTTTTGAAGTGTCAACCATCTTGCATTTCTGGAATGAGCTCAAAGTTTTAATAGTTTGCTCAATTTGATCTGGTAGGATTTTTATTTAGGATTTTCCAGTCTGTGTTCTGAGTGATGCTGGCTTTGGACTTCGTCTTTCCCATGATGTTTTTGTCATGATTCAACATCAAAGTGTGAATTCTGTTGTTTTATTTTTTTAAACAACTCTTTCAAAATACAAAAACCATTCTTAATTTGCTGGCCCAAACAAAAGTAGAGGTTATGAAGGGCCCTCAGAAATGATGAGAAGTAGTTGCTTGTTTGTTATTCTCTAGAAAAGTCTGTTTAAACATTTGGTAGAATTCACCAGCACAGCCATGTGGGCCTGTTGTTTTCTCTGTAGGAAGGATTTAAACTGAGAATCCAGAATCCAGTTTCTTTAATAGACCACTTAGGGTTTCTAATCTTGTGTTTTTGCCTGTGTCATCTGAATTCTAAAATTTATTGGCATAAAGTTTTTATAATATCCTCGTATAATCATTTTAATGTCTGTGTGACCTAAGGCCAGAGTTGGCAGATTAGTTCTCAGGCCAAATCTGGTCCACAGTGTATTTTTGTTTGGGTCAGTAAACTAAGAATGGTTTTTGTATTTTGAAAGAGTAGTTAAAACAACAACAGAGACAGCAATATATGAGACCACAGTTCCTATGCTTGACTCTAATGTTTCCTTATTGTAAACATTTTTTTGTAATTTAATTTCCTGTTCGTTTCCTGACCTCTCAGGAGGCCAGTTTTTGTAAATATTCTGTGTGCACTGGAAAAGGTCAGGTTTTCTATCATGGTATTAGATTCTGTGTCCTTACTGATTTCTTGTCTCTTTATTCCATTGGTTGGTGAGAGTGGTGGTATTAAAATCTCCCTCTTTTATTGAGAGCTTAATTATTGTATTCCTCTCTGTAGTTTTGATAAACTTTTGCTGCACATCTCTTGGGGCCATGCTATTAGATGTGTCTATCATTATTATTTTTGCTGATTGAACCCAGGGCTTCGGGCACGCTAAGCATGGGCTATACCACTGAGCTCTACTCCTACTTGTGTGTAAGCCTACAAACGTTACACCTATCTGGGCATGGTGGTGCACGCCTGTAATCTCAGTACTTGGAAGGCTGAGACAGAAGGACTGCGGATTCCAGACCAGCCACAGCAATGTAGTAAGACTCTCAGCTACCAAGTGAAACCCTGTTTCAAAGAAACAAAACATAAAAAATGCTGGGGGTGTAACTCAGAGGTGGAATGCCCCTGCGTTTAATCTCCAGCATCACTCCCCAAAAGAATATGTATACATATATATATATATAATATATATATATCATGTATCAGAATATAGTATATATTTATGTACATAAAATATATATGTAAAATACGAATATATAAAATATGTGTATAATATCTTCCTGGTCAATCAAATCTTTTATCATTCTTAATTGGGATGAAGGGAAGTCTCTTTTAAAGAGTGGAATATATAATAAAGCACAGATAGAAGCAAAAATGTGAAACACATTTTGTAACTAGGAATAATACAATTTAAGTATATTGTGAGGTCCATTTAGGGAACCAGAGGGAAAGGAGGCTTTCAAGTAGGGACTTCATTTTGCTTGGCAGTAAGTGGCCAAGTGAGGAGTTTGTTTTAAGCCAGTCACGGATTCTTTTCTTTTCTTTTTGTGGTACTGGGGTTCCTGGAAACCCTTCTACCTTTGGGCTACACTCTTAGACCTATTTTTTATATTTTTTAAAATTTGGAAACAGGGTCTCTTGAGCCAGCGCAGCTGGCTTGGAACCCACGTGATCCTCCTGTCTCCGCCTCCCAAGCGCGGGGATTACAAGCGTGTGCTGCCACGCCCGGCACCATTCATGGATTTTTGCATCTGGCTTTTTCTTACCAACGAGTGTCACAGTCATAAGCAAAAAGAAAGCCTTTGACTTAAAGTTTTTGATACCTTTACCTAAAATGAATCACCTTAGCCATTTACTCTTCAACATTCAACTTCAGCAACGATCCTACTATCTCATTGTATATCTTTCTCCAGAAGCAAGGAAACACGTATATAAGCAAAAATAATGAATGAGCCAGGCGTGATGGCTCAAGCTTGTGATCCCAAGCTTTGCGAGGCTGAGACAGAAGGAGCGAAAGTTTAAAGACAGCCCCAGAAACTTGGTGAGGCTCTCAGCCACTTCCTGAGGCTCTGTTTACAAATAAAACTAGAATAGGGCAGATGCCCTTGGGTTCAATCCCCAGCTGTTCCCCTACCCCCACTCCGTCATTTTCCTTCTGTGAAAATACCCATAGACCCAGGCTTGGTTTTCCTTGGTTTCCTCTGAATGACCTGGGAAATGAGAGTGAAAACACAGTGAAAGTCTTACGTCAGAACCCGGCTCAGGCTGGCGCTCTGTGCGCCCCACTTTTACATGGAGTGGCTAGGGTGTGCTCTGCTCTGGTGGGTTGGGACATGGGGTCCATTCAGCCTTGCTGCAGTTTCAGTAGGGTGAAGCTGGCCCACGAGGGCCTGGTGGCCCCTGTGGTCTTTATGGTACAACACATCCATCCAACAGGTAATGAGCAGCTCTGCGTTTTAGACTAAACCTAAGTCCTGGCCCTACAACAGCCACTCAGTCCACAGCAACCGTCTACACTGACCTGTCCCATTGCAATGTTCGCTATCGTTTCACTGAACGGGCCCCCGCCTTCTCACTTTCCATCACTGGGCACAGCAGCTCCAGAGACAGGCGGGTCCCATCTGACAAGAGCCGTATCTGTCCCATGACTGGTTCTGTTTCCTGCTCAACCACTTAGGTACGTGAGGAGGCCACAGATAAATTGCTTTATCTGCCTCTGCTCTCCTTTCTAGATCTGTAATCGGAAGATAATAGTCATACCCACTCCTTACACACTTTAGTGGCACACTTGGAAAGATAAATTGAGGTCGAATTGTAATGTGACTGCCAAGTTCCAAGTGCTCTGGGGATAAAGGCTACGTCTAAATAAAAGTGTATTATGAATGCCTGAATTTTAATAAAAGCTTTTATATTTCACCCCATGCACTGCAGAAAGTCATAACCATTTAATATTGAACAGGCTTTTTTTTTTCTCAGTCATACCCAAAATAACATATTCCAAACTCTCTAAACTAGGCCTAAAGAAGTAACCATAATGACCGTAAGGTTGTGAGTGTGCTTCCAGGTTCTCTTTTTAACCTGGATTCCTTCTCAGGATGATAGGTTTTTGCTGCCATTCCAAGTAAGTTTAGGGCTTTCCTAGCCTTTCTATACCCATTAAAATGATCTCGTGGGCAGGGATTTAATAAAGGTATCCATCGAGGTACAAGTGACTGACAAGGTTAATGTGTGTCTTTCAGTATTTTTTTGAATTTTGAAACAGTCATTCTTTAGCCAAAGGATTTAATCTCAAATGGGAAGTTTGGATTTCAGCCCAAGGATAGGGCAGCGATTGACTGACAGTGATTAAGACAAAGAAAAAGGCGGATAGAAAGTTCGAGCTCTAAAATCTTACACATGGGGACAGATATCAAAAGTAACTCCAGCCAGGTGTGGGGGTGCATGCCTGTAATCCCAGTACTCGGGAGGCTGAAACAGGAGGATACCAAGTTTGAGGAAATAGTTAGACATTAGTTAAAAGTCTTACCTCAGCAAATATGAGACTTTAATTAAACTAGTGAGACCCTGTTTCACAATAAAAATAAAATAGAGCTGGGTATATAGATTGGAGGTAGAATGTCCCTGAGTTCAATCCCTAGTGCCACAACAAACAAACAAAGCCAGGCATGGTGACGCACGCTTGTAATCCCAGCATTCGGGAGGCTGAGACAGGAGGACCGCGGTTCACAGACAGCCTCAGCTACTTAGTGAGGCCCTTTGCAACTCAGCGAGACCCTGTTTCAAAATAAAGAATAACCCCCCCAAGCCCCACAAATAAACAAACAATAACTCCAGCCGGGTATGGTGGCTCACGCCTGTAGTCTTGATAGTTGATAAACTGAGACAGGAGGATTGTAGGTTTGAGGCCAGCCTTAGGAACTTAGTGATACCTTCAGCAACTGAATGAGCCTCCGTTTAAAACAAAAAAAGTGAAAAGGGCTAGGGAAATAACTTAGAGGTAGAACGCTCATGGGTTTACTCCCCTGTCCCCCAAAATAGAATAGAATACAAACAACTCTTGATTTAAAGCCATGTCTGGGCAGGATCACATAGAACCTGCCAGTGTGGGTACTGTTTGCTTTGTTTACACACGAGGGTACTGGTGCTTGTTGAGGATGATACTTGCCGGAGGGCGCTCACCTGAAAAGCAGCTGCGCTGAGCTCAAATCGAAGCCAAGCGTGTTTGACTCCGCAGTGCTCTGCTTGGAGACTGACGAGACTCGTCATAAACAGGAGACTCCTTTTTCGCCTGCTCTGGCCCAGCTCACACATCTTGGTGCTGGCAGATCCTTGTGTTGCCCACGGTGTCATTTCTGCCACGGAAACAGACATGCATGTTCTCCAGGCATGATAGTCTGGGGATGAAATGTCAAAATAGGTCTTTGGGATCTACCAAATGCGTTTTAATTATTTCACACATTTCGTGGCGAAGGTGTTCGATTTCAGAATCAGAAAGTAGGAACCACGGCCCACATCCTCCTCCGACAAAATGACGGAGGCTGTTATAATGCGTTTCTGCGTGACCCAATCTGAAGCTCTTTTCTTATCTGCCATTTCCAGGATGTGCGCCGCACTTATAAAAATCGGTTGATTTGCATTTAGTGTATTTTCTTCATTCTCTTGGTATTTCTGCGGCCAGCTGCCCAGTTATTTTTTTCTGCTCCTTCTTTCTCTTTAATCCATGTGTCTCCCAGAGCTCTTAGGTCACAATTCTGCCACCTTTCTTTCTTATATTCTCCCAATCTCTCTCTCTCTCTCTCTCTCTCTCTCTCTCTCTCTCTCTCTCTCTCTTCTCTTTCTCTCTCTCCCCACATTCTCTTCTCTCCCCTCTCTCTTCTCTCCTTTTTTTTCTCAGTGGAGATTGAATCCAGACACATTTTACCTCCCAGTTAAATCCCCAGCCCTTTTTTATTTTATTTTAAAGCAGGGTCTCCCTATGTTGGCGGGGGTTTTTGCTAAGTTGGTGAGAGGCTAGCCTCGAATCTTCAATTCTCCTGCCCCGGCTTCCCAAGTACTAGAATTACAGGTATCCACTGCTATGCCTGGTCTGCTAATTTTTCCTAATCTCAATACTTACTTTTTGGTACTAAGAATTGAATCCAGGGGCATTTTTACCTCCAGGCTAAACCCTCAGCTCTTTTAAATTTTATTTCACAACAGGGTTTCACTAAGTTGCTGAGGATGTCACTGAATTGCTGAGGCTGGCCTCGAACCTGGGATCCTCCTCTCAGGCTCCCAAGTCCTGGGATTAGAAGCATGCGGCATCGTGCCTGGCTCACTACGCCTTAAGAACGTACCACCTCTCACAGTCTTAGTATCTTTATGTTGGTTTTCATGTCTCTTCAGCATACACCTTGATTCAGGTGACTGAAGCTTAGATTTCCATCTAACCCCCACTTTGCCTTGCTTTTATGCAGACTTAACTCTCACGTGTGCAAACACACACACACACACACACACGCGCCATTCAACAAAAGCTGTATTGGCCTCAGTATGGTAAATTACTTTGACACAGAATTCACTGTCTTGAGTTTTCTTTTTTTTAATCCCCTATAACGTTAAAAAAATTCAGAGTAGCAGAGATATGCATCAAAAGTAATTTCCTAGCTGGGTGTGGTGGTTTCACGCTTGGGAGGCTGAGACAGGAGGATCACAGGTTTGCGCCTAGCCCCAACAATCTTGTAAGGCCCTCGGCAACTTAGTGAGACTCTGTTTCAATATAAAACATAAAATAGGGCTGGGGGTATAGCTTACAGGTAGAATGCCCCTGGGGTCAATCCTCAGTACCACACACATACACAAAAGTAATTCCCTAATAAAATTAGTGTCCTGTAGTGAGATTTTTCAGTAAAAATAACAGCTGGTGGGGCTGGGTGTGGTGGCACACACTTGTAATCCCAGCATTTGGGAGGCAGAGGCAGGAGGATCGTGGTTCCTAGACAGACTCAACTACTTAGTGAAGCCCTCTGCAACTCAGTGAGACCCTGTTTCAAAATAAAGAATAAAAATAGGGCCAGGGTGTCACTGAAAGATAGAATGCCCCTGGGTTCCATCCCCAGTACTGCAAAAGTTAAATGAATAAATAAAAAGTAAAATAAAATAAAATAACAGCTGGTATTAGCCATGGGGCCGCCATCAACCCCTTCTATGCGCTGCCTCCCGACTTGCGGCATCTCTCCCTTCACCAGAGCTCTGAGCTCCCGGCCATTTTGTGACTCAGCAGTCTGGCGACAGGAGCTCTAATTGGGGCCGCTGATGACCTGTCTCCTGTCACCCGCCCTCCCCGCTGCTGCTGCTGCTCGGATCACCCGGTCTTTCATGTAGCACACCTTCTAATCTCCAAAAATTTTAGAGTTTTTCGGGGTCACACTGTGTCCAGTGGGAAGCATCTGCTTTTATCTATTCATATCTTTCTCCCTGACCTTCCGGAGCCGGAGGGACAAACTATCGCCTCACCAACCCCCAGGCCCCGCTCCTCTTTAAACTGCCTTCCATTTCCCCGGAACATACTGAAATTACTAAAAAAGAGGAAGTCATTTGAAAATACGCTTATTTTCCGATCACGTGGCCTCTTTCTCCACGTGCTGGTAGAAAACCTTGTCAGAGTTTCTCATGGAAAGTTTCATTGAGATAAAAATAGTTTGCAACCACTTCTGGGTATCTACCCAAAAGAATGGAAATCAAGCTACCAAACTAATACATGAGTATCTATGTTCACAGCTGCACAATTCACAAATTGCCGAACTATAGAGCCGGCCAAGATGTCCACCAACAGACAAATGGATTACAAAACTATGGGATACGTATGCAATACTCAGCCATAAAGAAGAACAAATTACATAAATTTACAGGGAGATGGATGGAGCTGGACAACATTATACTAAGTGAGATTAGTCAGTCACAAAAAGTAAAAAATCGGCTGTTCTCCTAATATGCAGAAACTAGAGAGAAAAAGGGTCATAGGAGAAACTTTAGACAAAGTAGAAACCATGGATGAGCAAATAAGGCGACCTGAGGGGATGGAGGGGGAAGGGGGAAATTCCCTAATGCACATGATGGGCATTCACAAACATCAAAGTCAACCACTAAGACAAACATGAGATGAGGGAGGGGAGGGAGTGGCTGGGGATCGGGGAAGAGCTAACTGGGTGATGTGTGCATGTGTGCCTCCACCATCTTGTACTCCACTGAGATGTAAGACTACGATGTACCAATAAAAAAAAATAATAACGAAAGAAAGAAAAAACAGTTGGCAGGTTCTCTTTTGGGGGTCTTCTGTCAGTAGTAGCCGTGGTGAGCAGCAGCTGTCAGGAGCTGACAGCTGTGAACTTTAAGTCACACTTACTTGAGGCCGTGGGGTCCACAGTGGGGATGGAATAGTGCTTGTGAATGTAGCGATAACAGGCCAGCAGGCAGCGAGGGGAGGCTGGAGGACAGAGAGAAACGAAGGAGGATTCTGAGGCCCAAGAATGAGGAGAAGTGGCGACCATCCCTTGACCAAAAAGTGCCCGGTGGCCACACCGCGTCTCTCGTGCTGCCTCCTGGAATCATCTCTACTGCGTTTCTTCATCTTGCGACACTCAGTATTCATAGTCCCAGGAGCGAGAGTCTGATTGGCTGAAGTTAAGGTCCACCTTTCAGGTCTACCTCTTTCAAATAGCTCTGCCACCATAATCACATACAACAAGGAAATGACATTTTTTTTTTTTTCTAAAAGGAAGTGAATGGATAGAGTAGCCAATAAAGATGAAAGTTTTAGCCGTAGTGGCGCAGGCTTGTCATCCCCGCGCTTGGGAGGCGGAGACAGGAGGATCGCGCAGGTTCGAAGCCAGCCGCGCTGGCTTAAGAGACCCTGTTTCCAAATAAAAATATAAAATAGGTCTGGGAGTGTAGCCCAGAAGTAGAAGGGCTTCCAGGAACCCCAGTACCACACACACACACACACACACACACACAAAAAAAAAAAAAAAAAAAAAAAAAAAAAAGAATGTTTTAGTCATCTCTTCTGTTGCTGGGACCAAAATACATGCCCTGAACAATGCAGAGGAGAAAGGTTATTTGGGCTCATGGTTTCAGAGGTACAGTCCATAGTTGGCCAGCTCCAAGGCAGACTTCATGGTGGCAGGCTTGTGATGGAGGACGACAGTTCAGTTCATGGTGCCTAGAAGCAGCGAGAGAAAGCGCAGTCAGGGACAGACACAAAGTGCTTACTGATCCTCAAGGATGATTGTAAGTAACATCCTACCAGGCTAATAAGACTTTATAATAATGGAACCAAGGGCATAGAGATGTTCTGCTTTTTATCTCTATATCCATCATCTATCAGTCTATCATCTGTCATCTATCTACCTATCAATCATCTATCGATATATCTGCTGTTGAGGTGTAGAAAAGGATAGAAGAGAGGAAATAAATTACAGTGGAGTAAAAGGCAAGAGAGGCTACTTGGGGAACAAAGACTGGCGTGCCAGACATTTGCATCTGCTATTTCCTTTTTTTTTAAAATTTATTTTTATTGGTGCTTTGTAATCATACATCACATTGGAATACAAGACTTGAAAGGATATACAAGCACACATCACCCAATTAGCCCTCATCCAGCCCCCATCCCATTCCCTCGATCCCATGCTTGTTTGGTGATTAACTTTGATACATATGTTTATGTACCTCCCGCTTTTTAAAGAGGCTCCATCCTCTCCTTTTCCATACCCTCTGATTGGTCACCTTAATTGCTTCACTATAGGGCCCTTCCTATGGCTAGACCACTTCCTGTTGCCCCTTTCCTCCTAGTTATTGTTGATTAGGGGAAGCGTCTGGTTTGCATCTGCTATTTCTAAGCTGAATGTTTTGTGGAAGCTCGGAGCTGCTTGTCAGTCCCTTGAGAAACCTCACTTAATTTCCCCCGTGTTCAACTTCCTTCCTCTTGGCTAACAGCTCATGTTTTCTGCACATTGGACCAGCTATTCAAATAGATGGGAAAGATTTACTAACCAATCTTCTCTTTCTCTGTTTTGTTTTGTTTTGTTGTTTTGGTATTAGGGATTGAACCCAGAGCCATTCCATCTCCAAGCTACATCCCAGCCCTATTTTTTCTTTCTTTCTTTCTTTCTTTCTTTCTTTCTTTCTTTCTTTCTTTCTTTCTTTTGTACTGGGAATGGAATACAGGGGCTTCCTACCTCCAGGCTACACTCCCAGACCTATTTTACATTTTCATTTAGAAATGGTCTCACTAAGTTGCTGAGAGCCTCATTAAGTAGCTGAGGCTGGCTTTGAACCTGCACGATCCTCCTGTCTCAGCCTCTCCAAATACTGGGATTATTAGCATGCACCATTTCGCCCAGCCCCAGCCCTATTTTATTTGATTTTTAATGTGAAACAGAGTCTTGCTAAGTTGCTGAGGGTGGTCTTGAACCTGTAATCTTCCTGTCTCACCCTCCCCAGTACTGGGATTACAGGCATGCACCACCACACTTAGCCTATCCACTCTTTTTTTTTTAGCAATTTCTCTCCCTATCAAAGCCACTTTTTGCATGCCACTCACGGGTTTCAGTGGTAAAAAATGATTCATTTTTTAAGAGGGAACATCAAAATTAAGAGCATTATAAAACCGTTTAGCATTCATTATGCTTTTATAATTAGCAAAGAATGGGTTGAGGGCAAGATAATGTGTATATATTTTTGACATCTTTTCTTTGGATTTCTTTTCTTTTTTTTTTGCAGATGACAAGGCAGATTTGTCTGTTTCTTGTCTAATCTGACAAGCTGAGGCAGATGTCTTTGTTAAAATGGTGTAGGAAGAAGGAGGAGAATTTAAGGGGAACGTGATGGGTCTTCCTTCTGTCACTCTGTAGAGGGTAGAGGGAGAGGTAGAGGGCTCAGAGATCTTGCGGAATGACTTATGAGTACAAAAGTAGCTTATAGTATTTTATGTGAGATGGAAATTCTCTCCTCTTTCTCTCTTTCTCTCTCTCTCTCTCTCTCTCTCTCTCTCTCTCTCTCTACCTCTGAGCTTTGCCCCCAGCCCTACTTTATTTTTCATTTTGATGCAGGATCTCCCTAGGTTGCACAGGGCATCGCTAAACTGCTGAGACTAGCCTCAAACCTGTGATTCTCCTATCTCAATCTTCCAAATACTGGGATTACAGATGTGCGCCACCACGCCTGGCTTAAATGGTAATTCTTTATGGATCATAAACACCTGTGGCAAACATATGCTGGGTGCTGACACCCCGTCTTCAAGTCTTGGACTATGCAGTCTTATGACTTACTTCAGGGAGTGAAGTCACTAACAATCCCAGCTTCCAGGTCACCAAGCGTAGCATGGGGATAAATGGCAACTAGGTGAGATTAATCAGAACTGGGAATCAAAACAGGGAAAACTGGAAAAAAGGCGGGAGCACGTAGCTCCCACAGTGGTGTTTCCCAGGTAAGCCACTCCAGATAGTGGTGTCCACTGAGCTCAGCCTCCTGCACTCCCAGTAGACACATAACTACCTAAACCGGAGTCCTTTGCACAGTCAGCACTCCTCCTTTTTGTAAGTGCCCTTTTCTCTACAGTTTCTCAGATTTACTCCTTCCTTCCTTCCTTCCTTCCTTCCTTCCTTCCTTCCTTCCTTCCTGTACTAGGGATGGAACCTAGGGGCATTCTGCCTCCAAGCTACGCCCCCAACCCTATTTTTTATATTTTACTTTGAAACAGGGTCTCACTGAGTTGCAAAGGGCCTCACTAAGTAGCTGAGGCTGGCTGTGAACCGTGATCCTCCTGTCTCAGCCTCCCAAGCACTGGGATTACAAGTGTGCCCCACCACGCCCAGCCTCATTAATGCTTCTGAAAGCTAGTCAACTGCCCCTTCCGGGGACTTCATCTTGCTTTTGAGGCTCTGTTCTTTGCAAGTGTCCTTCATGTAGGGCACACTATACCTTTTCTTTCTTTCTTTTTGTTCTTTTTGCAGGTCTGGGGATGGAACCCAGGGCCATTCGACCTTCGAGCTACACCCTCTGCCCTATTTTATATTCTTTAATTTTTGAAATAGGGTTTCATTAAGTTGCAGAGGGTCTCACTAAGTAGCTGAGGCTGTCCGTGAACCATGATCCTCCAGTGTCCACCTCCCAAGCACTGCGATTACAAGTGTGTGCCACCACACCCGGCGCACACTATACCTTTTCTATCAGCCGCAAAGCAACACAGAAATTCCAGGTTGCCTTATTTCTGTGAGCCTCAGCTACTTAGTGAGGCCCTTTGCAACTCAGTGAGACCCTCTTTCAAAATAAAGAATAAAAAGTAGGGCCAGGGTGTAGCTTGGAGGTCGAATGCTCCTGGGTTCCATCCCAGGACTGCAAAATAAATAAATAAATAAATAAATAAAATAAAATAATAAATAAATAAAAGAGTTCATGTATTAATGTTTGTAGTAGGTATCATTGAGTCTTGAGGGTTGTAATTACAGTAGTGATACATCCATTATAATGGATTTATGTGGGGGTGTGGCCTTGGGGATTGTATAAATGGTCCCTCCTCCCCTGGCTCTTGCTTCTGGCCTCCATGACGTGAGGTGCACAGCACATGTACTGTCCCTCTCTCTGCCTCCCTCCACCATGGCCTGAGATCTGTGGTCCCCGGCCTCACACAGACTGAACATGAAACCATAAAAAAACCCCAATAAAACAAAAATACCAACTTCTTTCCCCTAAGTTATGTGGTCAGGCCTTTAGGTTATAGCTGTAAGAATGCAGACTGGAACAGTAAGTATGTCAGATTGGAATGACTGAGTCACATGATAAGTGTAGACTCAGCATTTTAAGAAAATGTCAAACTGTTCTCTAAAGTGTCAGATCCATTTCCCATCCCCCACCGATGCTTGAGAGAGTTCCTGTATCTTCATGTTCTTGCTAAGACTTTGATTTCTTTTCTGTGGTCCTAGGATCGGGCCCAGGGTCTTATGTATGCTAGGCAAGTGCTCAGCCACCGAGCTGCATACCAGAACATTTGCTATCACTTTTTATAGTTTTTTTAATTTTAGTAGTTCTAATAGGTATGAAGTGGTATCTCATTGTGGCTTTTATTTTTAGACTTACCGGCCACCTATATATCTTTTTAAATAAAATATCTATTCAAATAATTTGCCCATTATAAAAAAATGGATTGTTTTCTTATTATTGCTCTTGAAAACTCGTGTGTGTGTGTGTGTGTGTGTGTGTGTGTGTGTGTATTGAACTGTGAGTTATTCTACCCCCAAGCTAAAGCCCCCTCAGCCCTTTTTAAATTCTGAACCAGGTTCTTGCTAAGTTGCTGAGGATATCACTAAATTCCAGAGGCTGGCTTTGAACCTGTTTCAGCCCCCCAAGTACTGGAATTACAGACATGTGCCACCTTACCTGGCTTGACAACTCTTTATATAATGTGGATACAAATCCTTTACCAGGTATAAAATTTCAACTATTTTCTCCCAGTCTTTTTTTTTTTTTTTAGCTACTGGGGATGGAACCCAGAGGCATTCTACCTCCAATCTATTTTTTATTCTTTATTTTTAAACAGGGTCTCATTGAGCTGCACAGGGCCTCACTATGTAGCTGAGGCTGTGAACCACGATCCTCTTGAAATAACTGCCTGGGAGCTAAGGTGGGAGGGTCATGAGTTCAAGGCCAGCCTGGGAAACAAAGCATAATCCTTGTCTCAGAAAAACAAAAAGTCTCTTTAGTGTGTTTTTAGAAGAGTGGCAGTTATTAATTTTAAAATGAAAATTAGAGCCGGGCATGGTGGCACACGCTTGTAATCCCTGCGCTTGGGAGGCTGAGACAGGAGGATCGCAAAGGTTTGAAGCCAGCCTTAGCTACTTAGTGAGGCTCTCAGAAACTTAGTGAGACCCTGTTTCCAAACTAAATACAAAATAGGTCTGGGAGTATAACCCAAAGGTAGAAAGCCTCTGGGTTTCGTCCCCAGCACCATAAAAAAAATAAAAATTAAAACAAGAAAAAATTGGGGTCCAGTGTCTAGTGCAGGATCCCCTGCTCTGCTTGGTTGTCTCATATCTCAGTCTCTCTTAATCTAGAACACTTCTCCAGTCCGCTATAGTCTTTTATATCCTTGACATTTAAAAAAGAATACAGGCCAGTTATTTGTAGTCTGTTTCTCCATTTGGGTTTGTTTGATGTTTCCTCGTGATTAGATTAAATTCATTTGCTTTGGGCAGGAACACTACAAAAGTCCTATTTATCTTTCATTATAGCATGAGGTACATGGGTTTGGTTTGTCTTAATTCCGGTGATATTAACTTCACCGGTTAAAGGGGCTCCTATTACAACCTTTTTATTTTTCTCCTTTTAGTTTGCAACTCTTTTCTGGTGAGACACTGTTGTAGGGCTACATAGATTTCTGATTTGCCATGAAAATGTCTCCCGCTAGTTTAAGAATCCTTCAGGGATTGTTGTCTAAAAGATTACTATATTTGTCATATAAAGCTTTTCCTAAACTGGGCGTGGTGGCACACGTTTATAATCCCAGTACATGGGAGGCTGAGAATGGCGGATCGTGGTTCGTGGGCAGCCTCAGCAACTTAGTGAGGCCCTCTGCAAGTTAGTGAGACCCTGTTTCAAAATAAAGAATAAAAATTGGCCTGAGGGTGCAGCTTGGAGGTAGAATGCTCCTGGGTTCAATCCCCAGAAACCACGCAAAAATAAACCCTTCCTTCCTTCCTTCCTTCCTTCCTTCCTTCCTTCCTTCCTTCCTTCCTTCCTTCCTTCCATGGGCACCTGTGTTTCCTGTAGTATCTCCCTCTTTTTAAGAAGCCACCAGAACTCAATCATGGGGCTGCACCCTAATGACCTTTTCTAATCCCAACCACTTCCCAAAGTCCCCATTGCTAAATACCATAGTCAAATTAAGTCTCCACCCTCTGGATGCTTCCCAGCGGGGATTCAATTCCAACACCATACCATATCCAACCCATACCCATACCATTTCTGAACCATGGCAGGATCTTAATGCAGAATAAAGGACTTTAATCTCTGCAGTCAATATGCATACAACTTAATCCACACTACCTTAAAGCAATCACTCAACTTCAAAAGGTCAAGTTGGGTTCAACACAGAAGAACTTGACCGTGAAGGCGACGGAGCTGGAGCTTCCCTTTCGAGGTGGCTTCTTGCAAGGCTTGTTCCAAAGCTCTGGGGAGGGCCCCCGCAGGGCACTCAGGTGGCTCTATGATTTTATAAACTGAGCAAACTGTGGGCTACAGTTGGTTAAGAGGTTAAGTCTCAGACTTTCCCTCCCTCACCCTTTTGTTGGCATGCAGTTTGGTAATTGGTGGTGTGCTTGGGAGACTGGCTGCTTCCGTGTATAATTAGGCATTTGTTCGAAAGAATTGCTGCCAGGAAGCATCTGGGGCCCAACTTGCATCTGAAGGTGCAAGACCCAGAGTCTTATGATCCCAAAGCACCGAGGCGCGGGGAGATGTGGACCGTGGGTGAAGAGAGGTTTAGAAAGTGGAAGGCATGCCCGGGCGTGGTGGCACAAACCTGTAATCCCGGTAATTTGGAGGCTGAGACAGGAGGATCGCAGGTTTGCGGCCAGCCTCTGCTACTTAGTGAGGCCCTCTGCAACTCAGTTGAGACCCTGTTTCAAAATAAAGAGTAAAAAATAAAATTTATCCAATCCCTTTGTTAACGCATCACAAGCTCTAAAATAAAGAATAAAAAATAGGGCTGGGGATATAGCTCATAGGTAGAATGCCCCTGGGTTCCATCTCTAGCCCCCCAAAACAAAATCAAACTTAGGTTCCCTTAGACCTTAGATGAATTAGAAATGCTTCTGTTTAGCTGAGCGAGGTGGCTCATACCTGTAATTTATATACTTGGTGGGATGAAACAGGAGGATTGCAGGTTGGGGACAGTATGTGGTAATTTAGCAAACTCCTTTTCAAAATAAAAAAATAAAAATGGCTGTGGGTGTAGCTCAGAGGTAGAACAGCCCTGGGTTCAGTCACTAGGAACACACACACACACACACACACACACACACACACACACACACGAAATGTTTCTGTCCTATGATAGCCAGGCATACTGAGCTACTATTTCTGAAGTATTCGGAGAAATAGTTTTTCTGTAAATTATCAGTATTTTTTAACTTATTTTTTATTTTTGGTGGTATTAGGGATGGAACCCAGGGGCTTTTCTACCTCCGGGCTACACTCCCAGACCCATTTTATATTTTATTTGGAAACAGGGTCTCACTAAGTAGCTGAGGCCGGCTTTGAACCTGTGCGATCCTCCTGTCTCAGCCTCCCAAGTGTGGGGATTACAAGCGTGCACCACCACGCCCGGCTTTGGTATATTTTTAAAAGCACAGGCACACATTGTTCTTTCTCAGTTTTGTTCTTCAATATTTATGCAACAATTCCATTCGTGCTGCACATGAGCCCAGCTTCCATTTATGTTATGCATGTTTGCATTATGAACTCTCAGAGCTAGGGCGAAGGGAAAACTCTTAGCCACTCTGTCCTTCAGACGTGGGTCTTCTTTTTCTTCTTTTGCTGGTTTGGGGATGGAACCCAGGGACATTCGACCTCCGAGCTACACCCCCTGCCCTATTCTTTATTCTTTATTTTGAATCAGGTTCTCACTGAGTTGCAGAGGGCCTCCTCACTAAGTAGCTTAGGCTGGCCGGGAACCCAGATCCTCTTGTCTCAGCCTCCCGAATGCTGGGGTTACAAGCATGCCCACCACGCCTGGCTTCAGAGGGGGGTCTTCTGAAATTTCCCTGGTCAAAGGTGGGCAGCGCCCACTGGAAGGCCGGGTGTCAGCATGCTGCCCAGGCTGGCCTGGACCTCTGGAGGCAGCGATGCCCCTGTGCGGCCTCAGCATCGTGCCGGGACACAGGAGCCACCGCATCTGGGACAAGTCAGAGCTTGGAGCCTGCTCAGGAAAGCAGAGGCGGATGGAGCTAGTTCGGGACTAAAACAGTATGAGACTGTCACAAGGACCCTGAATGTCAGAAGTGGAGGACTATCAGGATTGGGGTTACAATTTTAGCTAGAGAATAGCACGCGCTTAGAAAGAGCCCACTGGACTCAAAACAAACCAGCGAGCTTAGCTTGAGAAGTTAGGGGAGCCAACGGGTAAATCACCTATGGTAAGAACAAAACAAAGAAGGAAACAGGAAAGAAAAGAAAAATGATCTGCAAGGGGGAGATGCTCTCAGGGAAGGCGCTCTCCCGGAACCCGCAGAAGAACCATGGCTCCCTCTGGACCCGCTGAGGTACGGGATGGGGATGGGGTGCAGGCCTCTGGTCCTTGTTTTTGTCTGTCTCAGATGTTGGTCTCCCTTTCAAGGTGCTCGGGGATCCAGTGAGCAGAAATAGCATTGTTCTTCTCCGATTCCCACAGAGGCTTCGCCCCGGTTCTCTGAGGCTGCTCCTCACGTTTCCTAAGGGGGGCTTATTTATTTCTGCTTTTAGAGGAGCTGGGCGTTGCCATTTCAAACTGGCAGCTCAAGTGTCTGAAGTTCTTAGCTGTTTCTATCACTGCGGAAAAATTAAACTAATCTATAGATTATAGAATACGTGCAACAGGAGTGCCTGGGAAAAAGGATAAAGAAAATCCCAAATCTGAGAACAGAGTACAAAGTTCTAAGGTCGTCACATTAATGGAGTCAGATTTACAGTATGGCTAGGAATGCCAGAAGACCAGAAAACGTCCACCCCGTAGAAGCCCCTGAAACTCTATTATTCACTCATAGCACTATTTTTTTCAAAGACTATTGTAATTCAAGTGATCAGAAGGTTCTTTTTAGAACTTGCTTTGTAGTAATCGAGTTACTAGTATTAAATGGAAAACAAGTGCATCAGAAAATAGAGAATTCCAAACTGTATTAAAAAGTATCGGGATTTTAGCAGAACATCAGTCCCAAAGTCTACGCTCCAGTTACCTCCTCCAGAGAGCTGTAATAATATGACTCAGTCCGCTAAGGATCACATGGTGCTTGTTTTGAAAATATTTTGCATGTCTTAGATGAAAGGCGCACTTTAACACTTCGGATTACAATAACATGGGCATGCGTTTCGGCTACCGGAATTCGCATCAGTCTTACAACTTGGCAAAAACACTTCTCATTTAATCCGCATTTGTCTTGGTCACCCTGAGAACTCTATTTTTAGAAAAAGGTATTTAAAAAGGAATCACAAACACAGATTTCAAAAGATATCTTGAAACCTAGGAGTGTTTTTCAGAGTTTAGTCTTAGGAAACGAGATGCTATTTATGTTTATTTATTTATTTATTTTTTGGTACTGGGGTTCCTGGAAGCCCTTCT
This sequence comes from Muscardinus avellanarius, assembly GCF_963383645.1. Taxonomy (NCBI): domain Eukaryota; kingdom Metazoa; phylum Chordata; class Mammalia; order Rodentia; family Gliridae; genus Muscardinus; species Muscardinus avellanarius. The sequence continues at coordinate 108,517,117 of NC_137797.1, read as the reverse complement.
ACCTCTGGGCTACACTCCCAGACCTATTTTCTGTATTTTTTGAAACAGGGTCTCTTAAACCAGCGCGGCTGGCCTCGATCCTCCTGCCTCTGCCTCCCAAGCGCAGGGATTACAAGCGTGCGCCACCACGCCCGGCTTTATGTTTATTTTTAATAAGGCTGGGAATCAAATCTCGGGCCTCACACATGATAGACAGCCCTATGAGCCCTGTGAGCTACACCACAGCCATACTTTCTAATGGAAAGTTCTATCTGCTTGGACTAGAAAAGCAAAGGAGGAAACAAAAGAAAAAGAAAGAAAGAATGTATCCTGAGAACGCAGGGAAAACCTTCCTCCTAATTTTTTTCTTTTGGGAGTAGAGGAGAGATAGGAGTGAAGAGTTATTGTATCCCGAGAGGATTGTATTTCATATTTTGATTTAAAATGTGCAGACCTCTTTATAAACAAAGGGAAAAAAGAAAACCTTGAACGCCCAGAAGTGCTCATTAACCCTAACACTACACCTGCGGCAGATTACCTGCCAGCCTCTGCCTGGCGTGCGGCTCTCCATCCCAGCACCCCTGTCTCGGCACCTCGGCATGTCATTTTTATCCCGGGAACCAGACAAACAGGAGTGCAACATGTAGGTGGTTGCTTAAAAGCAAACAATCCCTCACAATGAAGTACTTTTGAGAAAAAAACTTTGAGCGGACAGAGCTTCCAATCCTTGCTGCCCTCAAATATGTTCTTGATTCTTTTAATAACCATGTGCATCAGGACCTGAAGGGCACTGGGGCGGGAGTTTCCAGTTTTTGTTTGTTTCTTTCTTTCTTTCTCTCTCTCTTTTTTTTTTTTTTTTTTTGCGGTACTGAGGATGGAACCCAGGAGCATTCTACCTCTGAATGACACCCTCAGCCCTGTTTTTTTATTCTTTATTTTGAAACAGGGTCTCACTGAGTTGCAAAGGGTATTACTAAATAGCGGAGGCTGTCCGCGAACCTGGATCCTCCTGTCTCAGCCTCCCAAAGGCTAGGATTACAAGTGTGCGCCACCACGCCTGGCTCCAGTGGCTTTTTTTTTTTTTTTTAAAGCCTTACCTTGCTGTCTCATAAGAGTCAGAAAGCTCTTTTCTGCTGAAGGAAGTTCTTCTAGCGAGGTACCTCACTATGGCAAGCTAGTTAGCATAGTTTATTTTTTATTTTCTTCTCCGCCTCCTCCTCCTCCTCCTCCTCCTCCTCCTCCTCCTCCTCCTCCTATTTCTTGGTGGTACTGGGGATGGGACCCTTCTACCTCAGGGCTACACTCCCAGACCTACTTTATATTTTATTTGGAAACAGGGTCTCCTAAGCCAGCGCACGCGGCTGGCTTCGAACCTGTGCAATCCTCCTGTCTCCGCCTCCCAAGCGCGGGGATTACAAGAGTGCACCACCACACCCGGCTCTTTTCTTTTCTTGTTTTCTTAGCCTGCCTGTCATCCATCCATCCATCTATCTATCTATCTATCTATCTATCATCTATCTATTATCTTCTATTTCTCCTTTCTTCCTTCCATTTTTGTGATACTGGCTGTTGAAACCAAGTGCACTCTACCTCTGAGCTACACCCCTTGGTTCTATTCAATTTTGAAATGAGGTCTTCCTAAGTAGCTGAGGCTGGCCTCCAACCTACATTGTAGAATCCTCCTGTCTCAGCCTCCCAAGTACTGGGCTTACAGGTGTGCGCCACCACATCTGGCCTTTTCTGATTCCAGCGGCCTCATCTCAGAGGCATTTTTGGAGAGGGGACCAGATGAGAACTCTGTGGCAGAGCTGAAATCACAGAAGGAATCAGCAAGAGCTCAGTCTGGGAGGTGCCCCTGGCGCAGGAGGCCAAGCCAGTTAGAGGAGACTGCAGGATCTAAGAGCTGGAGACAGATGGAGCAGGAGGAAGGTTTCAGCAGAGGCCTCTGTCCTACACAGCGAATGCGGAAGCAGTAACCAGCCCGTAGCCCAGTTCAGCACAGCCCGGAACACGCCGGGCCGGGGCAGAGCTCAGAAGCAAGGCACATTTCAGACCTGCCGCCTATGGCCAAGCCGCTCTCGTTAGATTTAGCTCTGGGATTGAAGTTGTTGGTATCAGAGTCTGCAGCAGAGAGATTAGGTGAAGCGAGAGGTTAGGCGGAGTTTTCCATGAATCCACTTACATGGTCTCCCTTAATCCACCTCTGTCTGTTTTAATCTCTTATCCACCGAGAAGTCCAACGGGTCCTTGGAAATATATGTCTGATCCTGCTTTTGTCCATTCAGTGGTGTTCCTTTGCCCTCTAGGCTAAACCCAGTGCTTAATGTGACTATAAACCTCCCCCTCTCTTTGGTACTGAGGATGGAAACCAGGAGCATTCTACCTTTGAGCTACCCCCCCACAGCCCTATTTTATGTATTTATTTTTTGCAGTAATGGGAATGGAACCCAGGGTCATTCTACCTCTGAGCTACACCCTTAGCCCTATTTTTTTATCCTTTATTTTGGAGCAGGGTCTCACTGAGTTGTAAAGGGCCTCACTAAGTAGCTGAGGCTGTTTGTGAACCGCGATCCTCCTGACTCAGCCTCCCCAGTACTGGGATTACAAGCGTGCACTATCATGCCTGGCTTCTTTTATTTTTTTATTTTGAAACAGGGTCTCACTAAGTTGCTGAGGGCCTCACTAAATTGCTGAGGTTGGCCTTACACCTGCGATCCTCCTGTCTCTGCCTCCCAAGTACAGGGCTTACAGGCGTGGGCTATCATGTCTGCATCTCATCAACGCCCGAAGACTCCCACCTGCAGAGACCACTGACGTACAGACTTGGGGACTAAGTTCCCAGCACATGCAGTGTTGGGGCATGCAGTCAAACCACTGGAGGCACGTCTTGCAGCCTGCAGGCCTGTGGGATGAAATACTGATCTCACAGAGCCCAGGGGCCTCAGGAACACATCAGTGGGGCCTCCGGGTCTGACCACACCGCACTCCTAGTGGCGCACCCCGCTCCGCGGTCCTGTCCCAGGTGCTCTTGGTCCTGGACCTGGTGCTATCCCTCAGCCCCCCCGGGATGTTTTTAGTCTCTTCCACTTGGCTTGTTGTGAGTGCTTATGGCAGGGCCATTCTCTGATGGACGTGTTTAGGACCCAGTTGGAAAGACACTGGTTCTGGAAGCCTTTCCAGAGACTCCCTCAGCCCCCGAGGCAGAGCCAGGCGCTGGCCCTGGACTTAACCTCATCCCAACGCTTGGCACATCGTATTGTCAGAAAATGTCTTCTTCATCTTGGTGGAAACAGCGCCTTCCTAGTGCCATGCCTGACTCATGGTTCGGTGTCTGCCGAATGCAAGAGGATTCATTCCCTGGGCTTAGCTTAGGAGGGAAGATTCCACAAGGTGGATTCAACATAAATGTTACCTTAACACCATCTGCTTCCCTACCTGTAAGATGGACCTATGTAAGTAAGATACTCTTTCTTTTCTCCCTGCTTTAAGGAGTGCAACAGTATGATTTATAATAACCAATATAAGTCTGGTCTTTGTCCCTGTTTTTTTTTTTTTTGGCACACAACTCCTACAAACCCTAGAATATCCTACAACCTTTTATATTTTTTATTTTTGTATGCCAATGAGTGTCTTGACTGATGGCTGGGGGGTGCCTGGGTAAAGTCAGGATGGAGGCTAGTTGCCATAGGAACGAAACGTGTAATTAGAGGCAATCTTCTAAGTCAGGACCCTCCTTCCCTATGGGTAGAGGAGAGAGGGGCTGGAGGTTGAATGAGTCACCAGTGGCTAGTGATTCAATCCATCACACCTATATAATGGAGCCCTTGGGCCGGTGGACACCAGGCGGGGGTCAGAGCATTCACTGTTGAGAGGATATACCATACCTACCCCTGTACGTCTCTTGTGTTCAGCTCTTCTGACTTGAATCCTTCTGTAAGAAGAAGATGCATGTAAGTAAAGAACTCCTCTGAGTTCTGCCAGCTGATCTAGCCAGTGGTCAAATGAAAAGGGGAGGATGTGGACCTCTGCTTTATATAGCCGGTTGGCCCAAACACAGGTGCCAACTTGGAGCTTTGGTACCTTGGGCTTCTGGATCTCTGAAGTGGTGGGTAGGAGGGAGGTCGTGTGGAACTGGGCCCTTTTGCTGTGAGATGAGATGCTGTCTCCAGGCAGAGAGTATTAGGGATGAGTTGAATTGCAGGGCACGGTTGGCGTCTGCAGAGAATTGGATTATTACTTGGCATGGGAAAAACCCACATATCTGATGTTGAAAGTGTAGTAAAGAGAGTTTTCCCCACAGAAATAGACATTTCAGCAAGACATTAATATCCTTCTCTTGATCGTGAGACCAGACTTGGGATCACTGAGCAGAGTCTAGGGACAATGAGGTCACTCCCAGAGAGCCGCTGGAGGAGAAAATGTAAGAGACTTGGTGGCAAGCCTTAAATTAAGAGATCTTTGAGATAAGAATGGAGAGAGACCCAAAATTGTTCTTCCTTGCATGAAATATAATGAACAGGAATTTCTCAGAACCCCAAACATAGATGTCCAAGGAAGGGAAATTTTTAGAGTCCTCCCGCTAAATTCAAATTTAATATCTATTTAAGCTGGGCGTGGTGGCTCATGCTTGTAATCTCAGTACTTGGGAGGCTGTAAACAGAGGATCGAAGATTTGCAGCCAGCCTCAGCAATTTAGTGAGGCCCTCTGCACCTTAGTGAGACTCTGTTTCAAAAAAATAAAATAGGGCTGGGGGGGGGGTGTGTGTGGCTCAGAGGTAGAAAGTCCTTGGGTTCAATCCTCAGCAACCCCCACAAATCTATTAGAGACTATTTTTCTTGATGGTAGTACCCCAAATTCCTGGCAAATGTAGTTATTTCAAGCATTTTTGTTTTTGGTACTGGGATTTGAACCCAGGGGAATTCTATTTCTAAACTATACCCCCAGCCCTTTTTATTTTTTGAAACAAGTTCCCATTAAATTGCTGAGGGCCTCGCTAAGTTGCTGAGGCTGGCTTCAAACTCGCCATCTTTCTGTCTGTGCCTCCCAAGTCCTAGGATCACAGGGATGTGCTTCCACGCCAGGCTTCAAGCTTTTTTTTTTTTTTTTTTTTTTTTGTGGTACTGCGGATGGAATTTAGGCACATTCTACCTCTGAGCTACACCTCCATCCCTATTTATTATTCTTTATTTTGAAACAGGATCTCACTGAGTTGCAAGGGGCCTCGCTAAGTTGCTGAGGCTGTCCTTGAACCGCGATCCTCCTGTCTCAGCCTCCCGAATGCTGGGATGACAAACTTGCATCACCACGCTCAGGCAGGCTTCAAGTTTTAATATAGTCAGTTTCCTTTCAGTAGCTCCTGGCCTCAGGGCAAGAGGAGGCCTCTGGCCTTGGTTTGAAAATGCCCTGCTGCTGTCACCTGCCGAGATCATTTTGCATGGTTTCCAGGCAGTCTCCACTCTTCAACAACTTCCTGGGGATATTGGTGCTCCTGACCCCAGCCCTCGGCCCCAGGGTCCCTTGTCATATCTTCAAAGTCCCTCCAGAAGTCTAAACTCTCTGTCATTTCTGGACCTACATGGGGACTGTCATGAACCTGAGCCATCTTGGATTTCACTAATCTCCGCAATAAGACCCTTTCCCATGACCACCAAGCTGACAAAAACACTGCTAGTATGGGTGTAGGTCTGCCCAGTGGAGGGCGGTATTCGTATTGGCTTCTTGACTTGAATGCCGGTTGACCGCACCCGGTCTTTCAATCTGTGATTCGGTCAACTAACTGAACCTTGGATGGTGGCTAAAACCAGCAAATTTATAACACGCTGCTCATGGCGAAGGATTTTTTTTTAAAAATAGGTGGCAGACAGGAAGGCACAGGAGAAGCCGAAGGTCTGTCACCCAGTCCTGGTCGATGGGTCTGCCTCGGGCTCTCAGACTGGGGCATCTCAACAGCCGATTTCTCTGCTACCCTCTCCCAGAGGTGCAGAGAGCACCTGCAGGTCACTTCTCAAGTTCCAGGCCTCCTGTGCTCTGATTCCAGGCTAGAAGCTCTATTTCTTTTCCTCCTGCGGGGATAGGGAAGGGAAACCAGCAGGAAGCAGGACTCCTCGGTCCTCAGGGGTAACCTACGCCATCTGCACCCTCTCTGGTATTCTTTCAACTCAGAAAGGAGAAAAGAGCTTGGAAGGTATTGCTTCTAAATTTGTTGTTTACATCTAGACCATGGCTTCTTTTTTAAACGATATGCTTCTTCTGGTGCACTGTAATTATACCTCGTAACGGGGTTGGGAGTAATGGGAAAGCACATGCACACAGCAGCTGGTGAATGCCCCCAGCCCCTGCCCTGGACCCCACCTCTCCAGCTCCCCTTCCCTGTACATGACATGACTTCTGCGTTTAGCCAAGAATGTGTCTCTTTTGCAGGCTGGTTCTGCCGTCTTCACAAGGCTTTTGGATGCTTCTGGACCTAGTGCTAATATGTCTGGATTTGAGGCGAGGGTGGGGTGGGATCAGAGAGGAGACATCGATTAGTTCTTCAAAAACTATCGGACCCTGTAAGTGCACCCCTCTCTCTCCAGAGGGAACACAGAAGCCTGCGCTCCTCAGTCAATGATCAGCGTGAGGCAGTTAACCCTTTGGGATAGATGCTAGCATTTTTCTTTGTGACAGGAGTCCACTGCTAAGTTGGGCAAGAGAACTGTTTCAACTGACTTGTTCTAAATTTAGAAAGTCGATCTTGGCACTTTTCCTTTCTGGAAGCCATCTCGTTTATCCTCATTTTAATTAATCATTGTACTGCAGAAGGTCGACTTTTCTAATTAACAAATAAGAAGACAATGATTATAAAGAACCCCAAGCCATCGTAATCCTGGGTATGGAAGCCATGCGTAGGGGAAAGATAATAAGGAGAAATGCGGTGGCAAATAGCAGGCACACAGTAGGAACTCATTAAGCATTTTTGTTTGGGTGAATGCATGGTGGAATAAATGGAAATACGACACTCCAAGAACTCCTGTTTGTGGGTAGTGAAACCCAGGCAAGGTCACAGCGAACTTCGGCACCCTGAACCCCTGTAGACGCGGAGAGCTTTGGTTTCAGCAGGAGTGACAGAGAAAACCACACTCTGGCAGAATCTGAAGGGAGAATTTGAAGATGGGTCTCAGTGGCCCCTCCCAGCTGTCTTGAATAGGGTCCTAGGCTTCCTGATGGGAGCAGAGAATTGCTGCCCCAATAGAGGTAGGCAAGAAAGCCCCAAAGATGGCTCTGACCCAGTGTTGGGAGGCAGAAAACAAAGAAAAAGGGAAAAGAGAAGGAACTTGGAAAGGTTTACTTAAATTTGACTCCTATACTGGAGTCAATGCTTTTTTTAATTTTAGTTTCTTTTTATCAAAGAAATACAGGAATCATGTTAAAAGGCCAACGATACTTTTAGAAGGTTTGTAACAACAATAAAACTCTCCCTTCCCTTTGTTTCTTACCTATCCTTCCTCCAAAACAGCAACTGACTTTTAACTCTTAGCTACGAACCCACACTATTATCTCCCATTCAGTCAACTTTAGTTATCAACAGAACTATATCCCCAAATCTTATTTTTTATTTTTATTGTTGTTTTTGTACTGGGGATGGGACCCAGGGGCCTTCTACCTCCAAGCTCTATTATTTTATTCTTTATTTTGAAACAAGATCTCACTAAATTGCAGAGGGCCTCAATAAGTAGCCGAGGCTGACCTCGAACTTGTGGTCCTCCTGTATCAGCCGTCCAGGTACGACATAGCTAAGCCTGGCTGGTTTGAGTGTTTACTTAGTTTCTCTGGTGCAGGCTTCTCAACCTTCTTTGGAAATTGATAGTTTATAAATGATCAGTACACTTCATCCATCATCATCATCATCATCTTCATCATCTTCTTCTATTGTTGTTGTTGTTATTATTATTATTATTATTATTATTATTATTATTATTATTATTATTTTCTGGTACTGGGAATGAAACCCAGAGGCAGTCTACCTCCGAGCTATAACCTCAGCCCTATTTTTATTCTTTATTTTTGAAATAGGGTCTCACTGGGTTGCAAAGGGCCTAAGTAGCTGAGGATGTCTGCAAACCATGATCCTTCTGTCTCAGCCTCTCAAAAGCTGGGATTCCAAGCATGCACCACCATGCCTGGCCCATCTCATTGTTTTTTTTTTTTTTTAAAGAGGCTTTACTTAAAAAGCACGAATTACCTTTTTTTTTTTTTTTTTTTTTTTTTTTAGACTTTATCGTTTAAAAAAGGGGGGCATGAAATATAGTTTAAAAGGGAGGGTGGACATGAGCCGCCACCTCTTTCTCTCCACCATAGAGATTCATCCTGAGGGAGATTCTGGAGGCGAGAAGAACAACATCACCCTAGAACCCTTTCTTAAGCGATCCCGAACGAGGCCCCGGGTTCCACCGTGAGAATCAGTTGATGGTCACCTTCAGAGCAGAAACGGAAGCCTCTTCCAGGGCCCAGCCCTGGACCACGCATCTCTCCCCGCTGTGGGATCCACTTGGCCGCAGCCCAGAGGTGAGGGACAGCCACGTGGGCACTGTACCTCCATCCCAGCCTTCTCTAACACCCAGATTTCCTGCGAGAACTTTGCACAGTGGGAAATTCTTCTGACTTGCGCAGAGTTTCTCTTTGCTGTGTTTACTTCCTCGATATTGGTGACTTTTGCTGTCTGGCTTTTTTTTCCCCCTCTACTACCTTAAGTTAAAGTTTCAGGCCTTTGTTTTTTTGTTCTTGAGGCAACAGCTGTGCAAACGAGCCTGCTTCTTCTTTTTTGTTGCTAGAGGCAAGTCCTGGAAAAGAGGAGGAGAAGCTGTCAACTGCTTTATTAAGGCAGCTCTGATTCAATACGGTGGTGTGTTTGTTTTAGGGAGCCTTCTCTGTGTCTTTCTTTCGGTCAAAGTTCTTCTCGTGTTATTGGATTCAGTGAGTTTTAAGATTTTAAGTTAACCTGGACATCTGCCTAATCATTTTAAAGGTTGGCTTTGAGTGACGGGTCACTGGGGTGGTGGTGGTGGATCAATACTAAAGGCCAACCCTTGGCAGGGCACCTCCACAGAGGTCTTTTCGGTAGGACCCTTGGACCTCTCTCTCCTTTGCTGATAGGTCTACAGGAGAAAGCTCTTCTCAGAAGCGGCGGCTGTATGAAAGCAACTCAAATCACCCCATAAAGCAAATTCACAGCCGCGAAAGGTTTACTTTTGATAGTTTCCAGAAAAAGAAAGTCGAAACTCCTGGAAGAAGATTGAAGCCTGTTATTTGGCAGCCGCTTGTAGTCAAAGTTGAAAATAACGGGCGTCCCCAAATTAGGTCCTACCAATGTCTCCTCCTTTTAGGCCTTCCAGAGAGGCAGCCCCGGGCCTGGGTGTGTCAGTCCTCAAAGGAAACAGGACGGTCAGTGCGTGTTTGGCGAATCAGTACTCTCAAATAAGACACAGGTGAGAGCTTGGGTTCGGATTTCTTCCTTTTCCCACCCAGGCAGGTGGATGGGCGGTGGTTTCAGAACTGCTTATCTCTCTTTTAGTTCTCCCTGTCTGTGAGGTTGAAGTTCTTACTTAGAGAAAAACAAACAACAAACAACAAACAACAACAAAAGGAATTAACCCAGTGGGGGGTTGACACCCTGCAAATGGCAATTTTAGCAGATAAAAGTGAAATTGCGAGGGAGTTTCACGTCCCATTTACTATAGTGGCCCTGAAGGAATTGTTTGGGTCAGGACTCTGGAAACCTTTTCTTTCTCCAGGAGAAAGTAGAGCTTCGCAGCTGGCCCAGGCGAGGCTGAGCGGGAAGGAGGACGAGGTGCCCGCAAGCTGAAGAGGAATGGAGGCCATGTGTCCGAAAGTAGACGGAGGCGCGACAGACTGAAAGGATTTATTTGAGCAACAGTGATTCATGAATTTGAGCGACTCTAAAGAAAAAATGGCTCCGCAGCTCTGCTGAGGAAACAAGGTGTGTGTGTGTGTGTGTGTGTGTGTGTGTGTGTGTGTGTGTGTGTGCTCGGGTCTGTCTTTCTGTCTTCTAGGGCATGCTCATCAGAAGTAGAACGGGGGAAATCTTGAATTGGCTACAGTCACACAGTTGTCCTTTGGTCCACCCCACTGGGAAGTCTTTCATTTATAAAAATGGCTGTTTCTGATTAGTTTTATTTATTTATTTATTTATTTATTTATTTATTTATTTATTACTAGGGATGGAACCCAGGGGCATTCTACCTCCAAGCTACACCCCCAGCCCTATTTTTTATTCTTTATTTTGAAACAGGGCCTCGCTAAGTAGCTGAGGCTGGCTGTGAACCATGATCCTCCTGAATGCTGGGATCTATTAGTTGTCCTTTCCCTCTGTTGTTTTTTCCTAATGTAGGCATTGCTAAGGCAGAGCTCAAATGCTGGGCGTGGTAGCACACACCTGTGGTCCCTACCATTCGAGAGGCTGAGGTAGAAGGATTGCTGATTCAAGAACAGCCTGTCTCAAAATAAAGAAATCAAGAGTGCTGAAGGTGTAGCTCAGAGGTAGGGCACTTGCTTAGCATGCATAAAGCTTTGGGTTCGACTCCCAGTTAAAAAAATAAGTAATAACAAACAAAAATTACAAAAAGAAAGTAGTTTTCTTAAGTATGAAAATCAAGCCAGGCTTAGTCTTTTACAAGGTCTTCCTGTCTTTGTTTAGGGATTCTGCAGGCCTAGCTTCCATTTTAAATTTAACAAGTGCAAGGAAGAATGTACCTGTTTTTGAGCCAGGTGTGACGCTTCTCTTGATCCTATTCTAAAAAAGAGAGAGAAGAAATCACTTATACAAAAGATGAAAAGTGCACGCACATTATACAAGATTTGCTGCTCTCCCTCAGAACCAGACCGATGGCACCAGGTAGGTGGCACCTGCTGAGGGCAGGGTAGGACACTGTCTAGTGTGCACGCTCCCCGATTTAATCCTCACAATTAGTATCAGCTTCATTTTCTAGAGGAGAAAACAGTTCTAGTGAGCCAGGGAACTTGTGGAATGGGATGCTGCTAATTAAGAGTGCCTGAGTCCCTTTGGCGTATTCTGCATAGTGAGAGGCCGCTATATGAGCAACAGTTTAGTAATAAATCTTGTACTTCCTTCACTTAAGAGCCAGTCATTGAAGGGAGCAAGCATTTTATTTTTAATATTTATTTATTTATTTTTGGTGGTACTGGGGGGTGGAACCCAGAGGCTTTCTACTTCCAGGCTATACTCCCAGACCCATTTTATATTTTATTTGGAAACAGGGTCTTACTAAGTTGCTGAGAGCCTCACTCAGTAGCTGAGGCTGGCTTCGTACCTGTGTGATTCTCCTGTCTCAGCCTCCCAAGCGCTGGGATTACAAGCGTGCACCACCACGCCCAGCTGGGAGCAAGCATTTTAAACTGAGGGGAATGCATAATCCTTGCTCCAGGCTCTATAGGAAAAGATAATGTTTTCCTCCCAACTCTCACATTTAACATACACCAAGACCACAAGTGCTGCCCTCCCTCTAATCCCTAATGCCAGCAATTCTCTAGTGGACACCAGCTAGGTGTACTAGAATTCAATTCTGATACTAATTGGTGTAGCATCAGATCCTATAGGATAATGGCACAGCCACGTAAGACTGTGCCCACTTCTGTGTCTATACCAGCCCCAGGTTGTGACCTTGGCTTCTGCTCAACCATAGAGCTAGGGTTTCCATGACCTACTCTCTTCAAGTTTGATTTTTTTTTAAGGATAGTTCATAGAACTTAATGAAACCTTTTACTTATGTTACCTAGCAGCAGCTCCTCCTCCTCCTCCTCCTCCTCCTCCTCCTCCTCCTCCTCCTCCTCCTCCTCCTCCTCCTCCTCCTCCTCTTCTTCTTCTTCTTCTTCTTCTTCTTCTTCTTCTTCTTCTTCTTCTTCTTCTTCTTCCTAGTTTTCTTGGTATCTTGTAGTCTTACATCATAATGAATCTCACAGTGATAGTCACACCCATGCACACAGAACTTGAACTTTCCTTGTTCCTCTCCATCCCCGCTTTCCCATACGTGATCTTGAGACTGACATTGTTAACATTCTCATATTTACACAATGAAGTGTTTCCTTCATTCCCCCCAGGTCCCCTCAATTGCTCCACTGGGGTTCCCCATTATCTAAAATCCCTCTTACGTCCCAATTGATCTGAGCCTCCACATATGAGAGTAGTCATGTTATCTTTTGTTTTCTGTGACTGCCTAACCAACAAGCTGAAAGACATTCTCCTAGCTAGATTCAGAAACCCAGGTGCTGCTGTCCAGCAAATGTTCACTTCGAGCAGAGAATATGCTCAGATATTCTGAGGTGTTCAGGCGAGAAAAAATATCCTGGGCTCTCCAGCACAATTAATAAAAATGGAAGGGGATAACAGCTTAAAAAATCTCTTTATTTGGAAGAAAAAACAAATGCCTGTAGTTTATCTTTTTTTAATCTCTCTCTTTCTATCTTTTGGTAGTACTGAAAATCTCTGGTTACAATATCTAAGCCAAGCCGGGCGTGGTGGCGCACGCTTGTAATCCCAGCGCTTGGGAGGCGGAGACAGGAGGATCGCGTGGGTTCGCAATCAGCCTCGCTGGTTTAAGAGACCCTGTTTCCACATAAAAAAGTTAAAAAAATAGGTCTGGGAGTGTAGCCCGTGGGAGTATATCCCGGAGGTAGAAGGGCTTCCAGGAATCCCAGTACCACCAAACAAACAAACAAACAAACAAACAACAACTAAGCCAATCTTGAGGGTAAATTTTTCTCTGAAGCTGACAACCATCCCCTGATAGTTGCTTCCAGGCAAGGAGGGGCAGAGCTCAGGGTACAGACTCCTTTAACAAGTCTGGTAGGTTTGGGTCAGAGTGTAAAACAAAAAGTACCATAGTGTGTCACACAAACATCTTCACTGCTGAGGGATGCTACAATTGAAACCCTGAGAGGAAATGTCCCCAAACTCAGCAGGAAGGAATCCAGATCCTCTCCATGACCGTTGTGTTATCTGCTTGGTGTTAACGTATTTATAGTGTTTCCCACATGTTGCACTTTTTCAGCATGCTATCTAATTTCACATATTTTGTCAGTTGATTGGCTCCTTTCTTGGCATATCTTTTATTCTTTTCCCTCTCTATCCCCTTTCCTGATCGTTCATCCTTCTTTCTCTCCTTACCATTTGTCGTCCTTCCTTCTGCCACCCTTTAAATTTCCTTTTCTTTCTTCTTTCTCTTCATTTTGTATCCCTACTTTCAATTCGATTTATTATATTATCACTAATGCGTAATCTTCTCAGATTACTTTGTGTTATTTCTCACTCACTTTTCTCTTTGCTTATAGAGTTGTATGGATCATTAGTAATAACTTTTTAAGATCACGGCTGCATCTTAGCCACTGTTATTGGTGGTTACTCTCTTCTCTCAAAGTGGTACTGACAGTCAAACTTAGTACTTTGGCTATGCTGGCTGGAAGTAGTAAAGCAAAGATATACCCCCAGCCCAGAGCTTATTCTAAAGTGATAAATGCACCCTAAAGGACCTCACATAAAGAGGAAAGGGAATCTGTCACAGAAGATGTACAAATATAGAATCCAGAAGCATGAGGAAACAGAACAAGATGTCTCCAAAAGCTTATAACCCCCCAAACCTGAATCCACAGATACGGAAGTGAGTAATATCTTGGGCAAAGAATTTGAAAAGTTTATTGTTAAAATGATTGAGTTAAAAGAAGAACTAAGGAATGAGCTGAAGGACAAAGAATAGGATGTAAAAGAGAATTTTGATAAAGAAATAGATATTCTGAAAAAGAGCTAAACAGAAGTCTTATAAATGAAGACACAGCAAATCAAATAGAAAGTTCAGCTGAAAGTCCCTTCAGCAGGTTAGATCAAGTAGAAGAGAATTGCAGAGCTTGGAGACAAGGTCTTGAATATCCAGACAGTAATAAAGTGAACAAAAATGAAACCAACAACAACAACAACAACTATGATCAGACTATATGAGAACTCTGGGATAACAGTAAAAGACCAAACATAAGACTCATTGAGAAAGGGGTAGAGACATAGGCTAACAGCATTTATAACCTATTCAGTGAAGTAATAGCAGAAAAATTATAAAATCTTTGGAATGAGTTTGACATATGATGTCTCATTGGTTCAAGCCCTGAAGGAAAATAACTTCTAACCAAGATTTCCATATTGAGCAAAGCTATTCTTCAGAATTAAAGGAGATTAAAAACCTTTCAAGGTAAACAGAAACTAATAATTCATGACTCTTAAGCCAACATTACAGAAGATACTTAAAGAAATCTGACATGCAGGAGATTTAAAAAAACAACAGAGCTTATCTCAATAGAAATATAGTCAAGCATCTGAGAATTAGGATTAAATTCGACGTGATAAATAAATCAAAATGGCAAGAAATAGTAAGTCCCTCTCGCCAATAACATGAATGTCAATAGTCTCGGCTTTCCAACAATAAGATTGAAGATTAGATAAAAAACAAGACCCAACTGTATGTTGCCTCAAGAGACACACCTCACATCTACAACTGAAAGGAAAACGATATTCTATGCAGATGGAGCTCAAAAGCAGGCAGAAGTAGCTACTCTTATACCTGACAAAGCAGACATCAAAAAAAGAGACAAAGATGATCACTACATACAGTAAACAAGTAGATATAATAATAGTAAATATTTATGCCATAGACACTAGTCCATTTATTGAATGAAAGAAATACTACTCAATAGAAAGGGGCAGATAGATACCAAGACAACAATATTGGGTGATTTATTCATGCCTATCTAACAAATAGGTCACCTAGACATAAAATAAGTAAAGATACTTCAAACCTAAAAAATACTATAATTCAAATGAATTTAATAGGCATCTACAGAATATTTTATCATACAACAGCTGAACACACTGTCATCTCACTTGCTTATTGAACTTTCAGAAAAAACATATTGTAGTCTACAAGGAGTCTTAGAAGATATGAAAAAGTTAATTTCTTGAATCTTATCAGATAATAATAGAACAAAAATAAAAATCAGTAGCAAGATAAATTTACATATTTGATGTAACTTTTTTCTCTTTCTATGCTTTTTTTCTGATCATCATCATGGCAATTGCCACCTATCATGGTTGTTGGGGGGGGTGTCATTTTGCCTGTGGAAGGAATTATAATGAAATTAGAGATTATCTGGGTCACTCTGGCAGCCATCCTAGGTCTACAAGTTTCAGCCAGACCACCTGAAGAAGAAAATCTTGACTTCAGTCATCCCGTCCTCAAAGATAAGCAAGACTAGGGTTGGGAAGAAACACAGGTCACCCAGACAGTGCAAGTTTAGGGCAGATAACAGTACTGCGATACAAAATAGCACCCTTTCTAGAGATGTTTGTTTGCATATCAGAAGCACCAAGTCAGGCTGTGGTGTAGCTTAGTAGGAGAGCACTTCCCTAGCGTGCATGGGGCCCTGGGTTCCATCCTCAGTTTAGAAAAGAGAGAGAGAGGGGAGAAAGAGGGAGAGAGAAAGAGAAACTAAATCTTTTGGAAGTGAGATTTCTTTTAATATGCAAAAGATTTTTAAAGTTTACTGCAGAGAATGCAAAGACTAGAGGACAGAGAAGGTTTTAGTTGACAGTGTTTCCCAGTGGGCAGCTAATCCTTTTAAGCCCAAGATTTCAGAAGCTATGGGCTGGGGGTTATGGTGGGGGGAGTTTGGGAGAGAAGAGAATGCCTTTGTAACTCACTGCCTAACAGTTGAAAGATGATGCTCTATATTTATTTTGTATGTTCTTGGAACTGTTTTTTTTTTTTTTGTGTGTGTGTGTGTGTGTGGGTCTGGGGATGGAACCCAGGGGCATTCGACCTCTGAGTTACACCCCCTGCCCTATTTTTTATTCTTTATTTTGAAACTGGGTCTCACTGAGTTGCAGAAGGCCTCACTAAGTAGCTGAGGCTGGCCGCGAACTGCGATCCTCCAGTCTCAGCCTCGCGAATGCTGGGATTATAAGCGTGCGCCACCATGCCCATCTTGGAACTGTCTTTAAAAAGGTACAATGTACAATAAAGATTTAAAATAATTTGACAGCATATTAAAGTCACAGATGAAACACGAAGTTGATAGAGGGAATTAAAACCTATAAGGTCTCCTTTTTTGCTAAGGTTGTTAATTTCTCCAAAATGCACTTGAAAATCACTAAGAACTAAACTGAGACAGTGTGAATTCAATCTTCCAGTGAATCAAAGAGGCTTCAGTAATTACTTTTAACCAATTCTTTGTTTAGATTAAATTGAACAAATAGCCTTTCTAGGCAGTCTTGATATTGGACTATTTTTTTCCCCACTGGAGGAACACAGACTAATCAATACCTTTTATTTAAGTTAATGAGACTGCTTGAGATATTTAAATACTTGAAAGAAAGACCTCTGGAATTTGAAGAGTTATGACACTAACAATAGATATTCATGGAGTTGGTAATTTAACAAACAAAAAATCACTCTGTGGATGCTGGTTGTGGGAAGGAATTTGATGGTTGACTTACAAATTTGGTGGTGATATTAGTTCTTCTTGTTTGTTTTTGGTGGTAATAGGGATATAACTCAGGGGCATTCTATCTTTAACTTATACCCCCAACCCTATTTTATTTTTTATTTAGAAGCAGGGTCTCTTTGAGTTGCTAGGGACCTCACTAAGTTGCTGAAGCTATCGTCAAAACATTATCTCTTCTGTCAGCCTCAGCATCCTAAGTACTACTGTGCCTGGCTGATATTAGTTCTTTTAATATCTCCTTATGCACCTGACATTTGGCTCATAGCTGAGATCCCTATAACAAAAGCCAGATTAATAAAGAAAAGTATACACATTTAAGTTTTCCGTAATACAGAAGCCTTCAGAAATGAAGACAGGGAAAATATGTGTGTGTATATATTTTGATATTGGGGATAGAACTCAAGGTCATTCCACATCTGAGCTAAGCTCCCAGACCTATTCCATCTTTTTCTTTTTTAACTTTTCAAGCAGGTTTCACCAAGTTGTTGAGGTCTGGCTGTGAATCTGTGATCTTCCCGTCTCAGCCTCCCACATACTGGGATCACAAGTGCGCACCACCATGCCTGGATACAAATGGCATTTTTGTGGATAGTAATGCATAATATGATTGGGAGACAACATGATCCAGTGGTAATAAACTTGGGAGAACTTAGCAAGATTTTTTTTTTTTTCAGCTTCTGTTGGCTTTTCATTGTGGAGACCAAGATACCTGAGAAGAACAACTCTGAGGAGAAAAGTCCTATTTGGCTCAAGGTTTCAGAGGTTCAGTCCATGGTTAACTGGCCCCAAGGCAGAAACATCCAGGTGGAAAGGAATGACGAGGAAAGCTGCTCAGCTCATGGGCGCTGGAAGCGGGGAGCGTCCCTAGACTTCACTACGCTGCCATGTTCCTAAAGACAGGTGAGTGTGATCTTCCATCTGCAAGAAACTCTGTGGGCTTCTCAACTTCAGTGTCTAAACCAATCAGACTTGGGAAACTGTATTTTCATGGGAACAAATAGGCTTTAGTAGGACGGTTGTGCATATGATTACACAGGTCCAACAACTTCCCAGCTTTTAGAAACGAGCAGATATGTTATTTCTAATCCTGGCTCTGCAGATTATAAGCTGGGGGTACTTAGGCATGAGCTATAACCTCATGGAGATTATTTTCTTATAAAATGAGAGTTATAAGACCTATTTTGCAGAGTTATTGCAAGAATTAGAGATAAAATTCAGGAAGTGTCCAGTACCATGCCTGGCCTTTGGCATGTGCTCTGTAAATGGAAGATGCCATCTTAATACTAGATACGCCTTTCCTTGGAATTCTGCTATCACATCTCTTCCCGAGCCATCTGTGTGGCTCTTTCGTATGTTCCATACCTGTGGCTCCTCTTTCCAGGGATACGCAATCCACCTTTCTCAACATTGTTTGCTTACTCTCTTCTCTACAACAAAAATTACCTAATGAACTCAATCATTCTTTCTCGAGTAAGTTATCTGATTTTAGATGCAGAACTTTTTTTTTTTTTAAGTAACCCTGGTTTTGATGCCCAGTACTTCCTCCTCAAAACAAAACAAAACAAAACACAAAACAAAAAAAACCTCATAAATCTGGGATTGCAACATGTAGGATGAGTTGAATCTGGAGTTGTTTCCAAATTGCATTGTGTGTTGGGCTCCTGGACACTAAAATCACCCCTGCCATCTTTCCTGAAGCATCCTTTGTTATATCTTTTTGATGCACAGGAGGAGCAGTAAAATTGCATTGCTTCCAGTTGTTGAGAAAAACCCTCACAAGGATGTTTAAAGGTTCAGGACATATTCTGTATCTCTGTAGCCTGCATTTGATGGTGTATTTATGGCTGTGATTAAGATTAGTTGCAGAATCTCCTCCCTGGTTGGGAGAAAGATGGCATCACTCACACTCTTCCGTGGGGCTGAGGTAGCATCTGTGGTCAAAAGCCTGAGGATTGGCCTTTCAGCTGTCTATGGTCTTGATTTCAGGAAAGTCACAATGTGCCACAGTGCCTTGGCTATTCCTTTGGTGCGGATGATTAAAAGCTTTCAAGTCCCGTCAGTGCATCACTTGTTCTTCTAAGAATAACCTTCCATCTCTGAGTTCTCACCAAATTCAGCCTTAATCGCTATGCAGCCCAATTCGACGCCATCTGTCAGTATTGCTTACAAAGGAATGAGCAGAATCCTTCACATAGCTGTCACAACAAAATTAACCTTGAAAATGTTGTTTTAAGTCATACAGGGATTCTCAAAGCTTCCAGGCACGCCGAAAGACAAACTTCATACAGGAAGTTCAGGGATTGTGGATGTATAGGCGCAGTAATACAAGACTTCACATGTTTTAATACTCCAGCTTGGTGCTGGGGCTAAAGAGCCAGGTTTCCCTAGTGATGAAGCATTTTTTTTCTTTATCTTGTGTCTTATCACAGAGTTTGAGGATGCAAATAGGGTTCTGTGTTGAGTGAATTTCTGAGAAAGTTGCTAGAGAATAACTGAATAAGATTATAAGACAGTATTTAATCTTAAAAATGGTGCCCGCTGCAGCCCCTCTCAGGAGCTTACTGGCTGATGATGGTAGTTACAGGGCCGCAGTGAACTCTGTCCCAACAGCATGCCCTTCCCAGCGAACAGCGTGGCGGATTTGATTTTTCTGTCTTTACAGTGCATTTCCAACCTCTCTCCCTCTGTAGAACTCCTGCCGCTCACTCCACGTTGCCATCCTCTCCTCCCTGGACAGCTACGATGGCTTCCAATCTCGTCCACCCACTTTTATACTTTTCCCAACTAGCACGTGATCTCCAGAGCCATTTTCTAAAAACAGAAATCAAATCGCGACACTCTCTTCGGTAAAAGCCTCCAAGGGCTTCCGGGTGAACTTACAGGAAAATTGAATCTTCTTCCCATGCCCGGTGAGACCTGCTTGCTGAGAGTCGCCGGGCTCTTCAGCGTTGGGTTTGTTGAGTGCTTTCCTGCTCAGCTGCTGTTCTCTGCTTCCTCCCACTCCACAGAGCGTCTTCCTTACTGTGCTTTAAGGATGACCTTCTCCAGGAGGCCTCTTCTTGTTATCCCATCTCAAGATTATCCCCTTCCTCTGGGGTTCTGTGTCACAGCACCCTGTCGTCTTCTCAGCCTTTATTATTATTTGCAATTATATCTTATTTATTGTGTGTCTCTCCTAAGTAAATATAAGCTTTATAAAATGCCAGGGCTGAGTACAGTTTACTCGCTACTCATTACCCAACCTTTTGAACATACCAGGAGTATAGCAGATTCTCAATAAGTAGGTGTTCAATGGATGGAATGAACAATGGTTACCCTAACATTCTTTTTAAATTTTTATTTTTTTATATTTTGCGGTACTGGGGATTGAACCCAGGGGCAGTCTACCTCCGAGCTACACCCCCAGCCCTAATTTTTATTCTTTGTTTTGAAACAGGGTCTCATTGAATTGCTGAGAACCTCACTAAGTAGTCAAGGCTGGCCATGAACCTGCGATCCTCCTGTCTCAGCCTCCCAAGGACAGGGATTACAAGCTTGTGCCACAATGCCTGGTGACCCTAACGTTCTATTTATTTATTTACTTATTTATTTATTCTTGGTACTGGGGATTGAACTTAGGGACATTCTACCTTTGAGTTATACCCCCAGCCCTTTTTATTTTAGTTTTTAAAAAATTTTGAAGCTGGACATGGTGGCGCACGCTTGCAATTCCCACGCTTGGGAGGCCGAGACAGGAGGATCGTGCAGTTTTGAAGTCAGCCTCAGCTACTTAGTGAGACCCTGTTTCCAAATAACATATAAAAAAAAAATAGGTCTGGGAGTATAGCCCAGAGGTAGAATGCCCCTGGGTTCCACCCCTAGTACCACACACACACACACAAATTTTTTTTGATACAGGGTTTAAGTTGTAGAGGCTCTTGATAAGTGGCTGAGGTTAGTAGCTCTGAAACCATGACACTTCTATCTCAGCCTTCCAAGTACTGGAATTATAGCTCTGTACCACGGCACCCTGCTAACATTTCATATTTATTAGGAATCTGTGAGATGAAAGCCAGGCTTGGTGGTGCAGAGCTGCATTCCCAGTAATTGGGAGGCTGAGACAGGAGGATCGCAGGCTCGAGGGCAGCACGTGGTAACTTAGTGAGACCTTGTTTTAAGTTAAAAACGAAAAGGGTCGGGGATGTAGTTCAGAGGTAGAATGCCCTGGGTATAATACCCTGCACCATACACAGACACACAGACACACACACACACACACACACACACACACACTCACACCACACATACAGAACAATTTATGAGATAAACTTTCTACCTGGAGGTAGAGAATTTACTGCGCTAAACATTTTACAGCTAACAGGTGACAGAACTAGAATTCAAACTTTTTCCTTTCTAGGGATATTCTAACTCCGAGGTACATCCCCGGTTCTATTTTTTAGTTTTTTTTATTTTTTGAAACAGGGTCTCACTGAGTTATGAGGGGTCGAACTTATTTCAAAGTTTGTGTGTTGATTTATTTTTCCTGTAGGCATTTGCTAAATATATACAGTGGCTGAATAAAACTCCTGGGAATAAGGAAAAGTAGTAGTATCAACAGTACTTTGTTTCTAATCTACAAGTGATTTCTCATTTGAAACAGATTTCTGGATGAAATTACTTGATGACCATTTGCAAAGCAAGTGCCTGACTGCGGGGTACCGTGTGCAGAGGGGTTGGGAGAAAAGGCGGGTGAGAGTGCGGGCTGATAGGCGGGGGACCGTCCTCCACGAAGAAAGGGATGGGTGGTTTGGAAGAGCCTCCGACATCTGGTTCTACTGCTCGAGAGGGCCAGGGTCATTTAGGAACATAGCATGAGGATGCTTCTGGTGTGCTAAGAGCAGGGTTAAAATCAGGTTCCCCATCTACTCGTAAAGAAAATAATGGTGATGTATATCTCAGAAATGCTTGCAGCCCTTATGGAAAAATGTCCTCTCAAGCTATTTGAAAATGCTGCGTAGATCTGTGTTGTTATGGTGATGCGGCAAGCAGCTGGAACATTAGACTTGTGACATGAAAACAAGATCTCTCCAGGCCTTGGTGCCGATAGCCTGTCTAATCCGTCTAGTTTATTTCTCTTTGAACACACGGAAGGGTTCTTGGGGAGCCTGGAAATG